>NC_053390.1:291831024-291934381 GCF_905171765.1 Bufo bufo
AGAGCAAAATTTCTATATGGATCTCGTTTTTTTTGCAAAATTTTACAACTGAAAGTGAAAAATGTCATTTTTTTGCAAAAAAATCGTTAAATTTTGATCAATAACAAAAAAAGTAAAAATGTCAGCAGCAATGAAATACCACCAAATGAAAGCTCTATTAGTGAGAAGAAAAGGAGGTAAAATTCATTTGGGTGGTAAGTTGCATGACCGAGCAATAAACGGTGAAAGTAGTATAGGTCAGAAGTGTAAAAAGTGGCCTGGTCTTTCAGGGTGTTTAAGCACTGGGGGCTGAGGTGGTTAAGCAGAGGTAAAAGTAGGCAGTACAGGGAACAAAAATGTGGAATTAAGGGGTAATTGAATACACAGTGAAAAGTTGAAATAGGGCCACCAAGGTGATATTAATCACCACAATCCAATACTTATCCTTTAAAGGGTTTCTGTCACCCCATTTTTTTTTTTTGGGCTAGTTAAATTAGTTATATAGCGATATATTAAAATATAATAGTGTTCCTTACTTTGATCCAGCAGTTTAGTCAAAAAACGAAGTTTTATCATATGCAAATTCGGTCTCTACCAGCAAGTAGGGCGTCTACTTGCTGGTAGCTGCTGCAGAAATCCGCCCCCTCCTCTTGTTGATTGACATGGCCAGCCGGGATCTCCTCCTCCGGCCAGCCCTGTCGGCATTTCAAAAATCGCGCGCCCGTGTTGAATCTGCGCAGGCGCTCTGAGATGAGGAGGCTCGTCTCCTCAGAGCTCCCTCAGTGCGCCTGCGCCGATGACATCATCGAAATAGAAGACGTCATCGGCGCAGGCGCACTGAGGGAGTTCTGAGGAGACGAGCCTCCTCATCTCAGAGCGCCTGCGCAGATTCAACACGGGCGCGCGATTTTTGAAATGCCGACAGGGCTGGCCGGAGGAGGAGATCCCGGCTGGCCCTGTCAATCAACAAGAGGAGGGGGCGGATTTCTGCAGCAGCTACCAGCAAGTAGACGCCCTACTTGCTGGTAGAGACCGAATTTGCATATGATAAAACTTCGTTTTTTGACTAAACTGCTGGATCAAAGTAAGGAACACTATTATATTTTAATATATTGCTATATAACTAATTTAACTAGCCCAAAAAAAAAATATCACTTTAGTGGGGTGACAGAAACCCTTTAAGGAATTGACCCATGAACAACATTTATCACCTATCCATAGGAAAGAGCGATAAATGTATGATCATTGGAAGTCCAAATGCAGGGACTCCCAGCAATCATGAGAATGGGGCTCCCAGCTCTGGTTCACTGTCCCAGCACTTGGACCATACATTTATCCCTATCCTATTATACAGGGATGAATGTTGGGTCAACCCCATTAAAAAGTGGATTTTTTAATTGTAGTAAAACATTAAAACAACCGATTTCCAAGGAGATAACGCACTCAAAAAACTTAGGCCATGTCAAGCCAAAATACGGAGTGTATCTCGGCACCTAAATGGCGTTATATGCGTTGCAAGGGTGGAAAAAGCTTCAGTTTTGATGCATTATTTTAGTAAAAAAACAGAAGTAGATTCAAAAGGAATAGGAAATACAAAGAAACGACTTATACTTTGCCTCAATCCTCTGCTGGCTTTGCTCAAAAAAGACTGCCACAAAAACTGTGGTTAATTATTTATACTGATAATAAAAAGTCATATGAAACCACCCTTAGAGGACGTTCACGCAATGGTTTATGCCCGTTCTTGGTGTGTTGTCTGGATGGATGGCGCATTGACAGCCACGGTGGGTGCCGCTTGCAGTATGCTTCATTCAGCAGAGACAAGGGGCGGATTACCCATAGACCTTACAGGGAAATTTCCCGGTGAGCCAATGCCCAAGGGGCCATCTGAGCCCTCCTCACGGCCGGCCCAGTAGGAGTTTTTGGGGATGTATTTGTGCTGCTGTGGGACTGTGGTAATTGGCTCTGTTGGGGGTGCATAATGTGCTACAATATGGTATTGCTGTCCCTGGCCTACTTACGTTGGCCCTGCCTTCCATCAATTTGGACCCGACTACAAAATGGGGCCACTTTTAGTATTTTTATCCAGGGACACTTTATGTTCCTAGTCTGCCCCTGAGCAGAGATAAGCTGCAAGTGGGTCCGCAAATGTCTGTAAAATCTGCAGTGTGAACACACCAATCTGCATGAACATACGTGTACATATTTTGGCCAGTAATCATAGTGATGGTAAAGAAAATTCTACTTTTAACTGTAGCAGAGCCTGAAGAAGCTTTTAACTTACTTATAATCCTGCACAAACCACTCTGTACTGCCATGCACTTTCTGACCTAACATGTGTGAACAGAGGCGTGGAAGATCAGTGCATGAGCTAATCTTTTCTTTGTTTAGTGCTTAGTCTTTTTGTATACCCAAAAACCTGGACGGGGAAAGAGACATGTAAAAAACTGCCCCAAACTTGCACTGTGTCACAAGGCCTACTGGTGCAATGTTTTGATTGAATGCTGTATTACAGAGCTATTCTACCTTAGTAGCAGTGATTCATACCATACAGCATAGCTCCTTAGCCCGTGGCTTATTTCCCATAGCATAAAGGGATTTGGAATGTTAAAATCCAACCTATTCCCCAAAGACAGAATATAAAGCTAGTATCTACAAGTGCCTATCGTGTTTATGTGCTAGTTGATGACAAAACAAGATCTTATTCAATGAACAGAAACACCAGTAATCTCACTGTTTACATACATGTATAGATCTATGAAAATAAGAACAAATTATCCAATCAGATCCAAATCAGCTTTAATGGCAATTGAAAACAGTAGCAGATTAGGCTGCTGAATGTAATAGCATTCATAAAGTGCTTTCAGTGAAAGTATAAAGCTTCCAACAGTTTAATTCCATGGACTTATCACCTTTCTAGAAAATAGAATCTCAAATGGTTTAAAATACTGATTTAAGGCCTCTTTCACACTTGCGTTGCCCGGATCCGGCGTGTACTCCACTTGCCGGAATTACACGCCGGATCCGGAAAAACGCAAGTGTACTGAAAGCATTTGAAGACGGAGCCGTCTTCAAATTGCGTTCAGTGTTACTATGGCAGCCAGGACGCTATTAAAGTCCTGGTTGCCATAGTAGGAGCGGGGAGTGGTATACTTACAGTCCGTGCGGCTCCCGGGGCGCTCCAGAATGACGTCAGAGCGCCCCATGCGCATGGATGACGTGATCCATGCGCTTGGGGCGCCCTGACGTCACTCTGAAGCGCCCCGGGAGCCGCACGGACGGTAAGTATGCTGCTCCCCCGCTCCCCACTACACTTTACCATGGCTGCCAGGACTTTAGCGTCCCGGCAGCCATGGTAACCATTCAGAAAAAGCTAAATGTCGGGTCCGGCAATGCGCCGAAACGACGTTTAGCTTAAGGCCGGATCAATGCCTTTCAATGGGCATTAATTCCGGATCCGGCCTTGCGGCAAGTCTTCAGGATTTTTGGCCGGAGCAAAAAGCGCAGCATGCTGCAGTATTTTCTCCGGCCAAAAAACGTTCCGTTCCGGAACTGAAGACATCCTGAACGGATTTCTCTCCATTCAGAATGCATTAGGATAAAACTGATCAGGATTCTTCCGGCATAGAGCCCCGACGACGGAACTCTATGCCGGAAGACAAGAACGCAGGTGTGAAAGAGCCCTTACCTCTAAACTATTTGATAGCAGTAAGCATTCTGGGGTTTTCTAATATACACTCACCTAAAGAATTATTAGG
The DNA here is from genome assembly GCF_905171765.1 of Bufo bufo. Taxonomy (NCBI): domain Eukaryota; kingdom Metazoa; phylum Chordata; class Amphibia; order Anura; family Bufonidae; genus Bufo; species Bufo bufo. The sequence continues at coordinate 291,834,762 of NC_053390.1, forward strand.
AACACCATACTAATACGGTGTTGGACCCCCTTTTGCCTTCAGAACTGCCTTAATTCTACGTGGCATTGATTCAACAAGGTGCTGATAGCATTCTTTAGAAATGTTGGCCCATATTGATAGGATAGCATCTTGCAGTTGATGGAGATTTGAGGGATCCACATCCAGGGCACGAAGCTCCCGTTCCACCACATCCCAAAGATGCTCTATTGGGTTGAGATCTGGTGACTGTGGGGGCCATTTTAGTACAGTGAACTCATTGTCATGTTCAAGAAACCAATTTGAAATAATTCGAGCTTTGTGACATGGTGCATTATCCTGCTGGAAGTAGCCATCAGAGGATGGATATATGTTCTCATCTGTTTACGCCAAATTCGGACTCTACCATTTGAATGTCTCAACAGAAATCGAGACTCATCAGACCAGGCAACATTTTTCCAGTCTTCAACAGTCCAATTTTGGTGAGCTCGTGCAAATTGTAGCCTCTTTTTCCTATTTGTAGTGGAGATGAGTGGTACCCGGTGGGGTCTTCTGCTGTTGTAGCCCATCTGCCTCAAGGTTGTGCGTGTTGTGGCTTCACAAATGCTTTGCTGCATACCTCGGTTGTAACGAGTGGTTATTTCAGTCAACGTTGCTCTTCTATCAGCTTGAATCAGTCGGCCCATTCTCCTCTGACCTCTAGCATCCACAAGGCATTTTTGCCCACAGGACTGCCGCATACTGGATGTTTTTCCCTTTTCACACCATTCTTTGTAAACCCTAGAAATGGTTGTGCGTGAAAATCCCAGTAACTGAGCAGATTGTGAAATACTCAGACCGGCCCGTCTGGCACCAACAACCATGCCACGTTCAAAATTGCTTAAATCACCTTTCTTTCCCATTCTGACATTCAGTTTGGAGTTCAGGAGATTGTCTTGACCAGGACCACACCCCTAAATGCATTGAAGCAACTGCCATGTGATTGGTTGACTAGATAATTGCATTAATGAGAAATAGAACAGGTGTTCCTAATAATTCTTTAGGTGAGTGTATAAGATAACTATTTTGCTATGCAGGTAAATTTGCTGAGAGATTGGTGGTTGGGTGACTTCTCACCACTGGGTACATACTAAATCCTCTTTGGCTCCTACCAATAACCTTAGGGTGTTTCTGATGGCATCTCTGATTCCACATTGGAACTCCGCAGCTCTTCGTCATTTCTGTACAACAGGATCCACCCCATTCCAAGAGTTCCAACTTCTTCCTGCACAGCTCAGCCCAACTAGAACCTTTCATACTAGACTTAAACGTAAGTATATGGCCAGACGGAAGCCTCACTTGTTTAGTACGTGGAGAACACGTACTGTGATTGTCACAGTTTTTCAAATTGAATAATAAGGACCAAATCCATCACAAAAAATTTAATAAATATTTAAGAATTCAACACCTGTTGCATTCAAATTGCCCATTCCAAGTTCCTTATAACGAAGATATTTTTAAGCTATGGTCTCTCCCCCGCACACATACACTAAAGGTCTCAGACCCATCTATAGCTGATTATTGGAGAAAGATGTGTTTTATCAAGCTAAAAATGCAAGGGATAGCTGCCTTACATCTGATGGCGTTAGAGGCGGAGCTTATTAAGAGCTCATTTGCATTCCTTTCTTCCCAGAATTCCAGAGGAACATGTATGGCCTATAAGACTCCTCACTCCAATTAAGGTGCTCTCCCCAAGGAGAGTTAATACCCCTCCAAATGTTGTTAATTGTAAGGATTTGCTTGCGGACTTGCTTGCGGATGCTTGTGATTTTCCACGCAGCCCCATTCACTTCTATGGGGCCTGCGGTTGCGTGAAAAACGCACAATATAGAGCATGCTGCGATTTTCATGCAACGCACAAGTGATGCGTGAAAATCACCGCTCACGTGCACAGCCCCATAGAAATGAATGGGTCCGGATTCAGTGCGGGTGCAATGCGTTCACCTCATGCATTGCACCCGTGCGGAAAACTCGCTTGTGTGAAAGGGGCCCGTGTGAAAGGGGCCCAAGATCTTCATAGTCAGGGGTTCTCCTTGTGTTACTTGCTTATCAGTACCTTGCTATGAACTGCTGTTAGGAGCCAGCATTTATGAGAATGAATGTGATATTGGTTCTGTGCTATGAGGATTAATCTATCTGTTTCTATATCTTGTAAGGTGTTATGAAAAACTTTCAGTACAAATCTATAGATTAAAATGCTGATTCCGAGTAATTGTGGCCTATGAACAGGAATGCTTTCAACAATAACATCTATTCACTTTCCAAGAATCAAGGAGAGGCAGTAGAAATGTAATTCTGACCCCTCCTCACCACTCACCTTTAAACTCCCACTGGGAGACGGAAGGAACAGTTCTACTTTCTGTTTGTTTTTCACGTACAAAGAGTATAAACGTAACTGTTCTGCCTAAAAAATAAATGAATCATCAGGTGTAAGAAAGGAGAGACATCTCACTACTAATAAACAGATACAGTTGCAAGAAAAAGTATGTGAACCCTTTGGAAGGATATGGATTTCTGCACAAATTGGTCATAAAATGTGATCTGATCTTCATCTAAGGCACAACAATAGACAATCACAGTCTGCTTAAACTAATAACACACAAAGAATTAAATGTTACCATGTTTTTATTGAACACACCATTTAAACATTCACAGTGCAGGTGGTAAAAGTATGTGAACCCCTAGACTAATGACATCTCCAAGAGCTAATTGGAGTGAGGTGTCAGCCAACTGGAGTCCAATCAATGAGATGAGATTGGAGGTGTTGGTTACAGCTGCCCTGCCCTATAAAAAAAACACACCAGTTCTGGGTTTGCTTTTCACAAGAAGCATTGCCTGATGTGAATGATGCCTCGCACAAAAGAGCTCTCAGAAGACCTACGATTAAGAATTGTTGACTTACATAAAGCTGGAAAGGGTTATAAAAGTATCTCCAAAAGCCTTGCTGTTCATCAGTCCACGGTAAGACAAATTGTCTATAAATGGAGAAAGTTCAGCACTGCTGCTACTCTCACTAGGAGTGGCCGTCCTGTAAAGATGACTGCAAGAGCACAGCGCAGGCTGCTCAATGAGGTGAATAAGAATCCTAGAGTGTAAGCTAAAGACTTACAAAAGTCTCGGGCATATGCTAACATCCCTGTTAGCGAATCTACGATATGTAAAACACTAAACAAAAATGGATTTCATGGGAGGATACCACAAAGGAAGCCACTGCTGTCCAAAAAAAACATTGCTGCACGTTTACAGTTTGCACAAGAGCACCTGGATGTTCCACAGCAGTACTGGCAAAATATTCTGTGGACAGATGAAACCAAAGTTGAGTTGTTTGGAAGAAACACACAACACTATGTGTGGAGAAAAAGAGGCACAGCACACCAACATCAAAACCTCATCCCAACTGTGAAGTATGGTGGTGGGGGCATCATGGTTTGGGGCTGCTTTGCTGTGTCAGGGCCTGGACGGATTGCTATCATCGAAGGAAAAATGAATTCCCAAGTTTATCAAGACATTTTGCAGGAGAACTTAAGGCCATCTGTCCACCAGCTGAAGCTCAACAGAAGATGGGTGTTGCAACAGGACAACGACCCACAGCATAGCAGTAAATCAATAACAGAATGGCTTAAACAGAAGAAAATACACCTTCTGGAGAGGCCCAGTCAGAGTTCTGACCTCAACCCGATTCAGATGCTGTGGCATGACCTCAAGAAAGCGATCCACACCAGACATCCCAAGAATATTGCTGAACTGAAAGTGTTCTGTAAAGAGGAATGGTCAAGAATTACTCCTGACCGTTGTGCACGTCTGATCTGCAACTACAGGAAACGTTTGGTTGACGTTATTGCTGCCAAAGGAGGTTCAACCAGTTATTAAATCCAAGGGTTCACATACTTTTTCCACCTGCACTGTGATGTTTACATGGTGTGTTCAATAAAAACATGGTAACATTTAATTCTGTGTGTGTTATTAGTTTAAGTAGACTGATTGTCCATTGTTGTGACTTACATGAAGATCAGATTTTATGACCAATTTGTGCAGAAATCAATAACATTCCAAAGGGTTCACATACTTTTTCTTCCAACTGTATATCTGTCAGTATGCCACAATCACAGATGATAACATGAATGTATTAACACAGGCAAATGGTATGACTCAGAGGGCCAGAAAGACAGGGGTCAACGCGGATTGAACTTACATGCTGCAGGAAGCAGTAAGAGACAGTCAGGGGATGGGACACACAATTCTGGAGATCTCTCAGGAAATGAGTGTGGAAATTAAGAAGCTGCTCCAAGCTCCCTCTTAGTGCCAGGCCAGCTGGACACGACCCTCTAACTTCCAGAGACCGACGCAAAGACTGCACGTAACTTCGCTCAGAGCACAGGAGATCTAATAGTAACCGCTGGGGAGACCTATCAAGAAATAAAAAAAAAATATCTAACGCACATTTAGCGATACGTTCACACAAGGCAGAAATGCAACAGATATCAAGTGAAAAATCTGCAGTATTTTACAGTAGCAGCAAAATGGAACAGATCTAAAATAATTTCATCCACAAACTGCAGAAAAAAAATCTGCACAAAGTATGTGTAGAAAGTGTCCTGCGGTGCGGATTTTAAATCCACAGAATGTTAATTTTGATTGTAGATTACCACCACAGATTTCACCCTTTGCAACGCATCTACTTCAGGCGGATTTTATTGTAGATCCACGGAAAACGTGTCGTAGATTTTCCACTGCATTTTACCTTCAATCTTAATGGAACAATGGTGTAAATTGACAAATTGTGATGCCTTTGGCAACATAAAAGTGCACGGATACTGGATAAACCAATGGACTTTCAAACTAAGGCTACTTTCACACTGGCGTTTCTGGGTCCGCTTGTGAGATCCGTTTCAGGGCTCTCACAAGTGGCCCAAAACTGATCAGTTCAGCCCCAATGCATTCTGAATAGATAAGGATCCGCTCAGAATGCATCAGTTTGCCTCCATTCAGCCTCCATTCCGCTCTTGAGGCGGACACCAAATCGCTGCTTGCAGCGTTTTGATGTCCGCCTGGCGATGCGGAGCCAAACGGATTCGTCCTGACTTACAATGTAAGTCAATGAGGACGAATCCGTTTTCACTGACACAATATGTTGCAATTGAAAATGGATCCGCCTCCCATTGACATAAACAAAAAAAAATGCAAACGGATGGTAATGCAAACGGATCCGTTCTGAACGGATGGAAGCGTTTGCATTATAGGTGCGGATCCGTCTGTGCAGATACCAGACGGATCCGCACCTAACGCAGGTGTGAAAGTAGCCTAAGGCCGCTTTCACACGAGTCTATTTGCAATCCATATATGGCCCGGATTTTATGTACCGGAATCTGCTGCTAATGTTAATGAATAGGGCTATTCACATGGGTTTATAATTTCCGTAAGTATTTGAAATCCGCAGCATGACTGAGTTTTATGCATACTTGTTTCCAAATACGCACGTTAAAGTCTATGGGAATGCATAAAAAAATGCAGGGATTAAAGAATATGCCATGTAAATCCTGAAGCAATACTGATGACAATACTAATGGCATTTCATCAGGAATTCGTGCATAATCCAGAGCCCGAATACTGATTCATTTCAATACGCTTGTGTGAAAGTGGCCTAAAACCTCGTATCTTAGGCTACTTTCACACTGCCGTGTCAGGGTCCGCCTGTGAGATCCGTTTCAAGGCTCTTACAAGCGGCCCCAAACGGATCAGTTTAGCCCCAATGCATTCTGAATGGATGCGGATCCGTTCAGAATGCATCAGTTTGGCTCCGTTCCGCCTCCATTCCGCTCTGGAGGCGGACACCAAAACCCGCCTGGCGGTGCGGAGCCAAACGGATCCGTCCTGACTTACAATGTAAGTCAATGGGGACGGATCCGTTTACATTGACACAATATGGTACAATTGTAAACGGATCCGTCCTGACTTACAATGTAAGTCAATGGGGACGGATCCGTTTACATTGACACAATATTGGTGCAATTGTAAACGGATCCGTCCCCCATTGACTTTCAACGTAAGTCAGGACGGATCCGTTTGACTTACACTTAGACTTAGATTTTTTTTTACTAAGTTATGCAGATGGATCCGTACTGAACAGATACCAGCATTTGCATTTATAGGTGCGGATCTGTCTGTGCAGATACCAGACGGATCCGCACCTAACGCAGGTGTGAAAGTAGCCTTAACAAAATATTACTAATGATACAACAAAATATGTCATATTCACATTTATGAAGACTGAACCTGCTCAGTTAGAATTTGGGTTGATCCATGTACCCAAACAAGACAATCACCTAGTGGGGTGGGTTTAGGATCACACGTAGGTTTAGGATCACACGCCAGCTCTAGATGTTAGCTGGAGGCATATTGGAAGTATGAAATGCAGGACAGGGCAGCTTTTTTTTTCACTTGTGTTTTTGTTAGGCTGATCAGTAAAAATGCTTCTGTTCTGAAAATAAAACCATCTGCATCCGTTATGAACAGATCCACTTGTATTATCTTTACCATAGCCAAGACGGATCAGTCATGAACACCATTGAAAGTCAATGGGGGACGGATCCGTTTTCTATTGTGTCAGAGAAAATGAATCCATCTCCATTGACTTACATTGTGAGTCATCCATCTTGCTCTGCACCACATCGTGAACAGAAAAACGCTGCTTGCAGCATTAGTCTGTCTGCGATGGGAGCGCAATCAAATGGAACAGAATGCATTCTGGTGCATTCCATTACGTTCAGTTCAGTTTTGACCCCATTGCCAATGAATGGTGTGGAGATTCGCTCTGGTAGACAGGGTGTGCGGACTCAGTACAGAGGCAAATTACCAGTTCTTAAATCAAACTTCTGTGTATATTCACACAAAGCAAAAACAAAACGTCACTTTGCAGTCTTGGTGTTAGTTCACACACAATGGAAAGTCCACATAGTAAAAATCACCTTGTTGGCAGTTCTGCCTCCAGCAATCCATAGCAGGCTTTTAGGGGGCCAGTTTCTCTTACAGATGGGTCTCAGCCCTCCAGCACGGCACAAGCCTCAGATCTCAGCACAAACACATTTATTGAGCTCCACTGTCAGACTGAGGTAATCCTCCTCACCTGGCAGTGCTGGCTGGTTTTTAGGCCTGGCAAAAACCCGGCCTGGAAAATGGGGAGTAGTCACCCACCCAGCACTTTGACTACTCCCAGTAAGAGCCCTCCCGGATCAGCTATACAGCCATACTATTAAAGAGGACCTTTCATCTGAATCAAGTAAGTAAACTGAATATACATACATGGAGAGCGGCGCCCAGGGATCCCCCTGCACTTACTGTTATCCCCGTGCGCCGCTCCGTTCTCCGGTTATAGGCTCCGGTAAAGTCACAGTTAGGCTCCACCCATTTGAGCCTGCCGGCGTCTCTTTCTCCTATGTTGTAGCGCTGGCCAATCGCAGCGCTCAGCTCATAGCATGGCTAAGAGCTGAGCGCTGCAATTGGCCAGCGCTACAGCATAGGAGAAGGAGACCGCGGCAGGCTCAAATGGGTGGAGCCTAACTGTGACTTTACCGGAGCCTATAACCGGAGAACGGAGCGGCGCCCGGGGATAACAGTAAGTGCAGGGGGATCCCTGGGCGCCGCTCTCCATGTATGTATATTCAGTTTACTTACTTGATTCAGATGAAAGGTCCTCTTTAAGCTGTCAAACAGCAACTGCTGCTGACACATAAAAACCGGCTCTTACTCCACCGAGGCCAGGAACCTCGGTGACATGTACCTATCATCCATGGTGATTCCTTGTACCTTCTTACAATGGGGACAAAACGGAAGCCTTTTCCACCGCTATTGAGATCCTATGACGGATCTCAATAGCGGAAAGGGAAAGCGCAAGTGTGAAAGTAGCCTTAATTAGGTGGCTTTTTTGGCATGTCAATGAAGGGGCAAGCACACTGCAAAAAAGATCTGGAAAAAAAAAAATCACAAAAAAACACGATAAAATGTGAGTTTGGAAAATAATGGATGCAGTTATTCTTAGTGGTAGAAATAAAACACCAGATAATATTTGTGTAGGAATCCTAAGGGTCACTGAACAATGCAATATAAAACTGAAATAGAAAAGTAGCAAAAACTTTATTTTCATGTGACTGAATGTCTGCACTTAAATTGTCATGAGCACCTTTTTTCAATACAGTTATGGCATTATTGCTTGTTATGCAATGCAGCATTTTTGGGGGAAAAAATGGATTGTGAAACCACCCTGAGAATGCTGGTAGACAAGACAAAAAAGCTGTATTTCTTAATCACACATCCTCATCTACAATCTGCTACACAAATTATACAGAAGGATCCCAGGATCTTTACATATTGGTAAGGGCTTATTCACATCACTGTTATGTATTCCGTTATAACATGGTTAGAACGGAAAATAACGGAATCCATAAGACGGAAATCAAAACGGAAGCCTTTAGAGGCATTCCGTTTTGATCCGTCATAATAGAAGTCTATGGGCAAGCATAACGGTTCCGTCTGGTTTCCGTTATGCTGGACAGAAAACAAAGTCCTGTCGACAGAAAAACATTTTTGTGTCATCTACAAGGCTGGTAAATCTGCCCTATTGTTTAATCCCATGTCTGTGAAAGTACCAGGTCATGGTATATCAATAGTAATAAGTCAGAGCGACTGGACTTGTATTTTCTCTTGAAGGGGTTTCGCTAGCCATTTGACTTCTCAGTTACAACTGATAAAGCCAGTCAGATGACTAGTGAAACCTCTTCAACAGAAAATACAAGTCCAGTTGCTCTGACTTATTACTACTGAGATTTCTTATGCAGCACTTAGCCAGTAAGTAAACAGACAGGAAAGTGTTAATAAAACATGACTCACTAGCCACAGGAAGCATTCTCAGCTAGCCAGCTGAGTTCCAAACCACAAGGCAGGAAACATAAGAAGTCAGAGAAATGCCAAATGTTCCTGTTGCTACTAACCAAACCAAAGCATAAAATGGTCTCCTAAATCCTCATGCACACGACCGTTGTTTTGGTCCGCATCTGAGCCGCAGTTTTTGCGGCTTGGATGCGGACCCATTCACTTCAATGGGGCTGCAAAAGATGCGGACAGCACTCCGTATGCTGTCCGCATCCGTTGCTCCGTTCCGTGGTCCACAAAAAAAATATAACCTGTCCTATTCTTGTCCGTTTTTGCGGACAAGAATAGGCAGTTATATCAATGGCTGTCCATGCCATTCCGCAAATTGCGGAACCCACACGGATGCTATCTGTGTTTTGTGGATCCGTGATTTGCTCTGCTGATAATAGTACACCATGGTCTCCCAGATTTCTGTAACCTGGGACCCTGCAGGCTCTCAAGAGTAGTCGTCCTCCCATATGTGCAGACTCTGTTCCTCATGGCCTGGAGGATTGAGAGCTGGATCGCATGCTTCCTCCCTCACAACTGTAACTAGCTCTGCCCCTCCCTTGGAGACTGGGGCTCGGCTCACCCTAGCGTTACAGTGCACCCCAGCACCCCACAGTATGCAGTATAGCATCCTATAGTATACAGCACCCCACAATATGCAGTAAAGAACCCTATAGTATACAGCACCCCACATTATGCAGTATAGCACCCTATAGTATACAGCAACCCACAGTATGCAGTATAGCACCCTATAGTATACAGCACCCCACAGTATGCAGTATAGCACCCCACACTATACAGTATACAGCACCCCGCAGTTTACAGCACCCCACAGTATAGCAGTATAGCACCCTATAGTATACAGCACCCCACAGTATGCAGTATAGCACCCCACACTATACAGTATACAGCACCCCACAGTTTACAGCACCCCACAGTATAGCACCCCACAGTATACAGCACCCCACAGTATACAGTATACAGCACCTCACAGTATACAGTAGAGCAGTATTGCACCCCACAATATACAGCACCTCAGCTCTATACACAAAATCCCGGTGACAGGTTCCCTTTAAGTTGGACCAGCTCACTCCTACCAAGAGGGGAGGAACGGGATGGTAAGTCCCATTCCTGTTTCCAAATACTGCCAACCATACTCCATCTGCTGGTGTGCAAGGTGTATAACATGAATGTGACAACATGAACTTTACAAAGCATTACAAAGCATCAAATTATTTTTCTAACCTCTTTCCTTCTGGTCTGGGAACTCCTCCCCAAGGTGCATCTGGCCCTCTTCCATCTCCTCTGCTTAAAACATGACCACGTGGGGGGCTGCAGGTGCGGTCAGCAAGCTCTCGACTACTGACTTCTAGACCACGGATCCTAACACCGACCTCTAGTCTGCGATTATCTGTGCCTATAACCGATGCCTCTAATTTTTGTATCTACAGAAAGGAGTAAAAGTGGTCAGTACTAGATATTCCCTTAATAATAAGTCACTGAAATAATATCACTTTTGCAAAGCGAGAATTTTCACTCAATATATCTTATTTTAAAATATATGAAAATATAGATGCGAAAGGTTAGATTACATTAAATAATGTCCCCATTAGAATAACACTGTGATCCTAGGGACACCAAAGAGAACAGAAAGTCAGAAACCTAGATCCGTCTTCATTCAAACATAACAGCTTGTATAACTTACATCTCGGGTCTCTCCACGAATGTCTAGTCCTTGTCCTTGTGCATCAAGTAGACTATGAGAATCCTACAAGCAAATGATATGATCACAAGCAAGAACCTAGAAATACCTGCCATAATTGTATCTGGTAAAGTACTATTAACTTCGATGGTTTATACTGCCGTTATGTTTAATCAATAGGAAAACACTCATTTTTGTTTAATCTAGAACATAAATCCAAAGCTATAATTAAATGTCCTTTATGTTTTAACTTATAACAAAGTCCTACTGCCTGATCCCAACAGTGTAAGTACAGTAAACTTTGGAATTAGACACAGATTTTTGCTCCAGACCATTATCAATGTAAATTGCAAAAATGAAGTCAATTTGGTGACATGGAAACAACAGCCATGCAAAGAAAGAAAGACTTTCAGGCTGGTGTAACACTAAATAATTTTTGATGTGCAAGCACGGCCACCGCTGCTGGATTGCAGTATGGTCATAACCATGGAAACAAACAGTGTATAATGTGATGGAAAAATTAATTCAGCCAGCAAAGGAGGCAATATGGACAATCACAATGCATTAGTAAGTGCCTTGTGCCATTTCCTGAAGTTAGACAACCCCTTTAAGTCTCCATCTCCTTCTGCATCTCATTTTACTCTCCTTTACTACTGAACCTCTCACATTAGCTCCCAGTTAGGGTGCCTTCACACATGGCAGATTTCATTGTAGAAATGTAAGCATCCGCTCTATTCATCTGAATAGGGCTTGCCACCAAAACAACCAAATTAAAGGGCAGGTTTACACTGCCTGGCCCTGTCAATCAAAGTGCAGAGGGTGCGGCAGTTGCAGAGAGAGCGGAGCCTCTAGATGTAATAGCATCGCCTCCGTTGCTCCTAGAAGTTCATTTGCATATATTAAACTTCATATTTCTCAGTAATGCAGGCACATATGTACATGGGGCCAACACAGATGCCTTCAGCTGCCAAGCGCACATGTAATAGGTCAGCCAGCGTCATAGGTACAAATCTGCTGACCGATGCCCTTAGAGGAATGGCTTGATATTCACTTCAAAATTCACCATATGTAAAGACACCCTTATGGATTCCTACAACTTCTAGTGCTGGAAGTGAGCATGTGTGACCAGCAAACTGAAACTGAACTATAGTTTGCAACCATACAAACTTTAATCATGTCATTTTAGGCCAGTAAGTGGAGAGAAATTATGTGGGAAACTACTAAAGTTATTTAATCAATACATATATTGAGGATTTTTATTAACTACTGCATCATTTTAGTAGGAGCCAAGATTATTTCTACCGGAATACCCCTTTAAAGAGGTTATTCCATGTCTGATGTAAAAAATTTAAATCAGACATCATATAGTACATGAAAATCTCTTTGCAAAAAAGCTACAAGCAACCCTGTACCTTGCATGGACTCAGACCTCCCTCATTCATTGCTCCAATTGTTCTGCTAAATTCTCTTCAGTCACACAGCTTTTGCTGCAGCTGTCTCCCTGTCTCAGCTCAGGGGGTGTCCTTTCTGCTGTAGCTCTCTCCCTGTAACAGTCACAGCCTTCTAACAGTTGATAAGGTTGGTGGCAGTTAAAGAATGGAACTGAGCATGTGTGACCACCTCAGAACACTGGCAGGCACCATTATAGTGAAGTATCTCATAAGAATATCTCACAAGCAGAGCGTTGTTGTAACAGAAAGCAGATTACAAAATAAAATGATTTTTCATGCTAATCTATATTAAAATAAAATAAGTTAATTGTGGCACAACCTCTTTTATTGACAATAATTAAAATCAAGGTCCAAAGTTAAGAGAATAGAAAAAAAAGTTTCTCACTGCCAATTGCCATTAATACTAATACTCTTTTGGTGTCTATATGATTAAATGCTATAGCAATGTGCCCTGCAAACAATACTCATGTAGCTTTCTGTGACTCTTCCTCTTATTACTCTATACACAGTATTGCTAAATATTCTGTGCCTTTCTGAAAGTACTGGCATTTTCCTTATACCGTGTCATGGATCATACCTCAGGACTGTTTCGACACTCAGGTGGTGGCAGTTTTGCCTCTAGCTCTTGGAGTTTCTGGTTTGACAGCTGGACTAGATGATGTAGTGCTTCATCAACCTTCTCATACAAGTCAAAGGTGACTGGGTCATAAAGTCTGCCAAACACAAGCAAAACAAATATTCAAAACCCCTTCACTACCGAGCCACTTTTCACCTTAAATCCCAGGCCATGCGTCACTTTATGTGGTAGTAACTTTGGAACGCTTTTACTTATCCAGGCCATTCTGAGACTGTTTTCTCGTGACACATTGTACTTCATGACAGTGGTAAATTTGAGTCGATATATTTCACCTTTATTTATAAAATGATCACAAATTTACCAAAACTTTGGAAAAATTCACAGTTTCCTAAATTTTAATTTCTCTACTTTTAAGACAGATAGTGATACCTCAAAAAAAAAAAAATCTGTCAACATTCCCCATATGTCTGCTCTATGTTGACATTATTTTTTAAAATGTCATTTTATTTTTTTAGGACGTTAGAAGGCTTAGAATTTTAGAAGCCATTTTTCAAATGTTCAACAAGATTTCCAAAACCATTTTTTTTAAGCACCAATTCAGATATAAATTATTCAAAACTGATGTCACAAACTTTGTTAACCCTTGTGGTGTTCCACAAGAATTGGAAAATGGAGGTGAAATTTCAAAATGTCATTTTTTGGTTCGATTTTTTATGTTAATTTTTTTCTTGCAACACAACAAGGGTTAACAGCAAAATAAACCTCAATATACATTACTCTGATTTCTGCAGTTTACAGAAATACTCCATATGTGGTGGTAAACTGCTCTATGACCACGTAGGAAAGGAGCGCCATATGGATTTTGGGGGCAGATTTTTCTAGAATGCTTTTTAGGCACCATTTAGTATTTGAAGAGACCCTGACGTACCCCTACAGTGGAAACCATCAAAAAGTGAACCCATTTTGGAAAATACACCCCTTAAAGAATATATTTAGGGGGGTACTGAGCAGTTTGACCCCCTAAGCGTATTACGGAAATTTGGAAACACTTTTTTGCAGGATGAGATGACAGTTTAAATTGGTACCATTTTGGGGTACATAAAACCTATTGATCGCTTGGTGTTATAGTTTTTGTGAGGCAAGGTGACAAAAATGGCTGTTTTGGCATAGTTTTTTCTTTATTATTTTTTTACAGCATTCACCTGAGGGGGCATTTCATGTGATATTTTTATAGAGCAGGTTGTTACGGACGTGGCGATACCCAATATGTCTATTATTTTTGTTAAGTTATACTTAGGCCTCATGCACACGACCGTATTTTTTCACGGTCCGCAAAACGGGGTTCCGTTGGTCCGTGATCCGTGACCGTTTTTTCGTCCGTGGGTCTTCCTTGATTTTTGGAGGATCCACGGACATGGTGTCCGCCTGGCCGTGCGGAGCCAAACGGATCCGTCCTGAATTACAATGCAAGTCAATGGGGACGGATCCGTTTGACGTTGACACAATATGGTGCAATTTCAAACGGATCCGTCCCTATTGACTTTCAATGTAAAGTCAGGAGTTAATATACCATAGGACCGGAGTTTTCTCCAATCCGATGGTATATTTTAACTTGAAGCGTCCCCATCACCATGGGAACGCCTCTATGTTAGAATATACCATCGGATTTGAGTTACATCGTGAAACTCAGATCCGACAGTATATTCTAACACAGAGGCGTTTCTCATAGTGATGGGGACGCTTCTAGTTAGAATATACTACTAACTGTGTACATGACTGCCCCCTGCTGCCTGGCAGCACCCGATCTTTTACAGGGGGCTGTGATCAGCACAATTAACCCCTCAGGTGCCGCACCTGAAGGGGTTAATTGTGCGTATCATAGCCCCCTGTAAGAGATCAAGGGCTGCCAGGCAGCAGGGGGCAGACCCCCCTCCCTCCCCAGTTTGAATATCATTGGTGGCCAGTGTGCGGCCCCCCCCGCCCCCCCTCTATTGTAATATCATTGGTGGCCAGTGTGCGGCCCCCCCCCTCTATTGTAATATCATTGGTGGCCAGTGTGCGGCCTCCGTCGGCCCCCCTCCCCCCTCTATTGTAATTTCATTGGTGGCCAGTGTGCGGCCTCCGTCGGCCCCCCTCCCCCCTCTATTGTAATTTCATTGGTGGCCAGTGTGCGGCCTCCGTGGGCCCCCCCCTCCCTCTATTGTATTATCATTGGTGGCCAGTGTGCGCCCCCTTCCCGGCTCCCCCTCTATTGTATTAATATCATTGGTGGCCAGTGTGCGGCCTCCCCCCCCCCCCCCCCACCCGATCATTGGTGGCAGCAGAGATTCTGATCGGAGTCCCAGTTTAATCGCTCTGGGGCTCCGATCGGTAACCATGGCAACCAGGACGCTACTGCAGGCCTGGTTGCCATGGTTACTTAGCAATATTACAATATTAGAAGCATCATACTTACCTGCTGCGCTGTCTGTGACCGGCCGGGAGCTCCTCCTACTGGTAAGTGACAGGTCTGTGCGGCGCATTGCTTAATGATCTGTCACTTACCAGTAGGAGGAGCTCCCGGCCGGTCACAGACATCGCAGCAGGTAAGTATGATGCTTCTAATATTGTAATATTGCTAAGTAACCATGGCAACCAGGCCTGCAGTAGCGTCCTGGTTGCCATGGTTACCGATCGGAGCCCCAGAGCGATTAAACTGGGACTCCGATCGGAATCTCCGCTGCCACAAATGATCGGGGGGGAGGAGAGGGGAGGCCACACACTGGCCACCAATGATATTAATACAATAGAGGGGGCGCAGGGAGGGGGGCCGCACACTGGCCACCAATGATAATACAATGGAGGGAGGGAGTGGGGGGGCCGGGGGAGGCCGCACACTGGCCACCAATGATAATAGAATAAAGGGAGGGGGGGGGCCGGGGGAGGCCGGCACACTGGCCACCAATGATATTACAATAGAGGGAGGGGGGGCGGGGGGGGGGGCCGCACTGGCCACCAATGAAATTAAAACTGGGGAGGGAGGGGGGTCTGCCCCCTGCTGCCTGGCAGCCCCTGATCTCTTATAGGGGGCTATGATATGCACAATTAACCCCTCAGGTGCAGCACCTGAGGGGTTAATTGTGCGGATCACAGCCTCCTGTAAGAGATCGGGTGCTGCCAGGCAGCAGTCATGTACACAGTTCGTAGTATATTCTAACTAGAAGCGTCCCCATCACCATGGGAACGCCTCTGTGTTAGAATATACTGTCGGATATGAGTTTTCACGAAGTGAAAACTCATCTCTGTAAAGGCTTTTATGCAGACGGATCTTCGGATCCGTCTGTATGAAAGTAACCTACGGCCACGGATCACGGACACGGATGCCAATCTTGTGTGCATCCGTGTTCTTTCATGGACCCATTGACTTGAATGGGTCCGTGAACCGTTGTCCGTCAAAAAAATAGGACAGGTCCTATTTTTTTGACGGACAGGAAACACGGATCACGGATGCAAAACGGCGCATTTTCCGATTTTTCCACGGACCCATTGAAAGTCAATGGGTCCGCGAAAAAAAACGGAAAACAGCACAACGGCCACGGATGCATACAACGGTCGTGTGCATGAGGCTTTAGTGAAAGCCTTTTTTTTTTTTTACTTTCAGTTTTCTATTCGGTTTTTCAGTACAAATCAGTACAACAATCAATGAGATGCTGTTCAAACATTACATTGAATACAAAAGAAAGCATTCATCGTTCTTGTAATTTGTAAAATCTATAAGAATGAGATAATAGGACAATGTGATCCATAAGAAAATAGTAAACATAGTTAAGTGCTTTGTAGCACAACAACTAAGAAACAGCATCAGTAATCGTGATATGCCAGAACCGCCCATCTAACTCTCCTCCAAAGGTTCCTCATTCGTTTTTTTGGATATAAGTAGCTATGTGATATATGTTTCACAAGACTGTCTGTGGCTTATGGGAGGCATAAGAGGATGTGCACCATAAATCCTATCTTTGTAACACTTGCGATCTAGCTTTGTGTGAAGCGGCATATATGCATTAATGTTGCATATATTTATTAATTAGGGCTATCAATTCTGAGAAACTTGGAGTGACAGGTAATTTCCAGTAGGTAGCAATTAGCTTTCGTGCCGCAGTTAATATCCCTGCCACTACCCACCGATGTGTGTATGAGAGGGTCTCAAACCCAATAGAGAGCACAGCTAATGCCGGTGACAGGGGAAGGGGAAAGTCAGCAACTTTAGATAAAAGGTCAAAGACTTCCTTCCAGAAGGGAAATATGGTAGGACAATTCCACCACATATGTATTGGTGTTCTCCTTTCTCCACATCCCCGCCAGCAATATGGGCTGTATGTAGGATTAATGTGTGCTACACAGGCTGGGGTTAGATACCAACAAAGCTTGATTTTACAATTTTGCTCTGCATGGTTAATGCAATTGGATCCAGCTGCCGCCCAATAGAAAGCATCTCGCCATTCATAAATGGTCTATTCACATCCCAGTTCCTCCTCCCATTTCATCATAAAGCCTGACTTGCCATCTATATATGGACATAGGGCTTGGTACGCAAAAGAGAGGCCTTTTCCTGCAGGTCTTGGAGTGTTGAAACGCCTGCTAATTGGGGAGGCCTCAGGTGATTGGACAGGAGGAAGCCTGATGCTATGTAACAGGTGTCTGATCTGCAAGTATTGGTAGAAACACAAATTAGGTAGCTGGTGAGAATGGTGTGTAGGGCCTCAAATGTTTTAATGTTGGAGCTCTCCAGTATCTGGTCTAGGTATAATAATCCCACCTCTTCCCATTGATATTAAGATCCGGAATGAGATAAGTAAGGGCCGTTATAAGGATTTCTGAGGTAGTAGGAGAGACTAGATCTATACTCCTAATATGATGGGGCCAGGTCCACACTGCCGCCCGCATGGTCAAAAGAGGGGGGCCCGCAGGAACTGTCGCCAGGGAGTGAGCAGCTAGTAATCTTTAAGTGAGTTTTTAGTCGCAAAAGTAGACTCCACCTCTAGCCACTTATGATTCGAAGAGGGGGACCACCATTCCCTAGTTTGATCTATGAGATTAGCTTTATAGTATCGAGTAATATCTGGGACTCCCAGTCCTCCATCATGAAGGCATAGTGAAAGCCTTTTTGAACAGAATAAAATCTTGTTTTTGTGTTGCCATTTTCTGAGAGCCATATTTTTTTATATTTTTTGGGCGACTCTTAGGTAGGGGCTCATTTTTTGCGGGATGAGATGACCGTTTGATTGGTACCATTTTGGGCTACATATGCCTTTTTGATCGCTTGCTTTTACAATTTTTGTGAAGCAAGTTTTGGCACTTTTTATTTTTTTATTTTTGTACGACGTTCACCTGACAGGGTGGTTTATGTAATATTTTTATAGAGCCATTCCAAACCTAATATGTATTTTTAAAAAAATGTTAATTATTTAATTTTTTTTTACTTAAAACCTATTTTTTTAACTTTATTTTTTGTCCCACTCTGGGACTTAAAGGGAACCTGTCATGTGGATATTTGATTATAATCTAACAAATTATATACAATTATTAACTACTAAAAAGTACCTTAGATGTATTCACTTACTGGTGTGATAGATGGTTATCTCATAATATACACACAAAGATGCCGCATGCTAATGAGCTGATTTGAGTCCGGCGTGATGTCATTGAGTCCAGCGTATATTTAATTCAGAGCTATAGCCACTCCCCTGCCCACCTGCTGCTGGTTCATACACTGAGTGCAGAATTATTAGGCAAATGAGTATTTTGACCACATCATCCTCTTTATGCATGTTGTCTTACTCCAAGCTGTATAGGCTCGAAAGCCTACTACCAATTAAGCATATTAGGTGATGTGCATCTCTGTAATGAGAAGGGGTGTGGTCTAATGACATCAACACCCTATATTAGGTGTGCATAATTATTAGGCAACTTCCTTTCCTTTGGCAAAATGGGTCAAAAGAAGGACTTGACAGGCTCAGAAAAGTCAAAAATAGTGAGATATCTTGCAGAGGGATGCAGCACTCTTAAAATTGCAAAGCTTCTGAAGCGTGATCATCGAACAATCAAGCGTTTCATTCAAAATAGTCAACAGGGTCGCAAGAAGCATGTGGAAAAACCAAGGCGCAAATAACTGCCCATGAACTGAGAAAAGTCAAGCGTGCAGCTGCCAAGATGCCACTTGCCACCAGTTTGGCCATATTTCAGAGCTGCAACATCACTGGAGTGCCCAAAAGCACAAGGTGTGCAATACTCAGAGACATGGCCAAGGTAAGAAAGGCTGAAAGACGACCACCACCGAACAAGACACACAAGCTGAAACGTCAAGACTGGGCCAAGAAATATCTCAAGACTGATTTTTCTAAGGTTTTATGGACTGATGAAATGAGAGTGAGTCTTGATGGGCCAGATGGATGGGCCCGTGGCTGGATTGGTAAAGGGCAGAGAGCTCCAGTCCGACTCAGACGCCAGCAAGGTGGAGGTGGAGTACTGGTTTGGGCTGGTATCATCAAAGATGAGCTTGTGGGGCCTTTTCGGGTTGAGGATGGAGTCAAGCTCAACTCCCAGTCCTACTGCCAGTTTCTGGAAGACACCTTCTTCAAGCAGTGGTACAGGAAGAAGTCTGCATACTTCAAGAAAAACATGATTTTCATGCAGGACAATGCTCCATCACACGCGTCCAAGTACTCCACAGCGTGGCTGGCAAGAAAGGGTATAAAAGAAGAAAATCTAATGACATGGCCTCCTTGTTCACCTGATCTGAACCCCATTGAGAACCTGTGGTCCATCATCAAATGTGAGATTTACAAGGAGGGAAAACAGTACACCTCTCTGAACAGTGTCTGGGAGGCTGTGGTTGCTGCTGCACGCAATGTTGATGGTGAACAGATCAAAACACTGACAGAATCCATGGATGGCAGGCTTTTGAGTGTCCTTGCAAAGAAAGGTGGCTATATTGGTCACTGATTTGTTTTTGTTTTGTTTTTGAATGTCAGAAATGTATATTTGTGAATGTTGAGGTGTTATATTGGTTTCACTTGTAAAAATAAATAATTGAAATGGGTATATATTTGTTTTTTGTTAAGTTGCCTAATAATTATGCACAGTAATAGTCACATGCACACACAGATATCCCCCTAAAATAGCTAAAACTAAAAACAAACTAAAAACTACTTCCAAAAATATTCAGCTTTGATATTAATGAGGTTTTTGGGTTCATTGAGAACATGGTTGTTGTTCAATAATAAAATTAATCCTCAAAAATACAACTTGCCTAATAATTCTGCACTCCCTGTATGGAAACAAACTGTCATTCAGCAGCAGGTGGGCGGGGAGAGTCAGGAGCTCATGCATATTCATGACTCATCATTATCAGCTGGAGCTTTTCAATACAAGATGTTGGCAGATTGACTGGGTCAATTAAAGAAAGTGACCCAGCATTGTGCTAAGAGAATCAATCACTTATTTATGTTGCCCTTAGTTAGGACACCATAAAACTGGTGACAGGTTCCCTTTAAACTTTTGGGGGTCTGATCCCCTGTACAATGCATTACAATACATCTGTATTGTAATGCATTGGCTCTAAGTGTATTACACTGAATAATACACTTACAGCTTGCTTGCCTGTGAGATCCAGGGGGCTGGATCTCACAAACTTAGGGCTCATGCACACAAACATATTTTCTCTCTGCTTCCGTTCCGTTTCTTTTGCGGACAGTATGCAAAACCATTCACTTCAATGGGTCCGCAAAAACAACGGAAGTTACTCCGTGTGCATTCTGTTTCCGTTCTGCAAAAAAGTAGTGAATGTCCTATTATTGTCTGCAAATCACGGTCCGAGGCGCCATTCAAGTCAATGGGTCCGCAAAAAATACGGAACGCACACGGAACACATCCGTATGTCATCCGTAATTCATCTGTATTTTCTGGATCCATACTGTAGAAATGCTATGCCTAGCCCATATTGCTCATGTGTTTGGTGATTAATAAGTTAGTGTTTCCGTTTCCAATCCGCAAAAAACGGATCAAATATGGAAGCCATACGGATATGTTTTGTGCAATACCGTAACGGAAGAGGACTTAAATCAAAGAAAGAAAACCTCAGATACAGGACGGATCCGTGAAAAACGGACCGCAAAACAACAACGGTAGTGTGCATGAGTCCTTACAAGGAAGGCAGCCACGATGACTAAGGAAGGCATTGGGCTGCTGTCCCAGCCATCGGGTCCCCGTCACAGTAGCGCGGGGACCCGATGGGATTTCCCTCCCTGCATGGACGTTGCACGTACCGCGGCCAGCGCTGACAGCGGCACATCTAGGGTTAATGGTGCTGGTATTTTAAACACAGTACTGTACAGGTGGAATATAAGTGGTTAAAATTGAGGAAAATCTCTGAACCTTCCTGGCTGAGCTGGAAGCCAAGCTCTGGCATTACCTCAGATAAGGTGACTTATGCAGTCTTGCTACAAGAGTGCCTCCATCTCTCTGCAGTCTTTGAAGTTTGTCATCTGTCAGTGTTTTCTTCATAGCATCTCGATGATGAGAAATCAACCACTGAATATCCTAGCACAAAATACATATTGATAACACATACTCTCACAATCCCACCTGAGGGGAGTACAATGTGATTAATTTACTACAGACTTTGTTAAACTTCTTGTATGGTTCTAAAGAGTTACAACATGCTAGCACTTTACTTTTCATTTCATAAAATTTCATATACTGGAGACAGTCCACAAACTATTATCATGAAGCTGTATACTTTGATGTTAAAGGCTATGGACACCTTTGTGCACTAAAAATCAATAACCCCATATCTTACCGGAATGCATCACATAATAAAATTGCACTTGTTAGTTTACTGGTATCAGCTTTGCTTCACATGCTCTCAGAAATGCTCTTCTATGACTTTTGCTCAGTGCTGTTATCTCCTGTGAGGCTCTGTGAGCGTTCCTGTGGATTTCACATGCACCAGCACAAGCTCTGGTGCCCCGCCCCCACATCCTGTTACACAGCTAGCAGCTACTTACATATAGGCTGCTGGAACTTGCAAGTAACTTGGTAGTAAGATTTCATTCCAATCCACAACACGATGAGTCTTACAGTATGCTACAACCTGTAATCAGCAGATCTATTTCTCACTTTCCATTCTGTAGAAAGTCCATTATTTGTAGACACAATAGATATTTCTGCTGATAACTTTAGTGCAGTGATCTACAGTCAGAACCATGGCGTTATAAGCAGGATATAGATCTCATTACTGACAGCTCTTACTACATGCACTCTCTTCTGAATACAGTATTGTGTGCAGTCCGCACAGTGAGCGGTCACTTTTCCCACTTAGATAAGTACAGTGTGACGACACACAATGCTATGTACACATAGAAGTACATGGGGGGGGGGGGGGGGGGGGGGGGGAGATTTATCAAAACTGGTGTAAAGTAGAACTGGCTTAGTTGCCCATAGCAACCAATCAGATTCCTCCTTTCATTTGCCAATGAAACAGTGAAAAATGAAAGGCAAAATCTGATTAGTTGCTATGGGCAACTAAGCCAGTTCTACTTTACACCAGTTTGATAAATGACATATATATATATATATATATATATATATATATGAAAAGAATGTCCGCACTCAAACAATTTATTCACTCCTGTGGTCGCAATGTTTTCAGCTCATTCACAGAGTCTCTTTTCAAGCTATGAGCTAAAACATTGTGACTAGTGTTGAGTGAACTTGTGTTTCAAGTTCGGCGTACAAGGTTCAGGTATCTAAGAATTCCGTTATGGATTCCGCTACTTTGGACCATAAGGGTCCATTCACACGTCCGCAACTGTTTTGCGGTCCGCAAATTGCGTATCTGCAAAACACGGACACCGGCCATGTGCAGAACTCACATGATAGAAATGCCTATTCTTGTCCATGGCTGCGGACAAGAATAGGACATGCTCTATTTTATTGCGGCGCCGCAGAACGGAAGTGCGGATGCGGACAGCACATGGTGGTGCTGTCCGCATCTTTTGCGGCACCATTGAAAATGAATGGGTCCGCACCTCTTCCGCAAAATTGCGGAACAGATGTGGACCCATCATGTGGACGTGTGAATCGGTCGGTGGTAGCAAAATCCATAACGGAATTCTTACATAACCTGAACCTTGTACGCCAAACACAAGTTCACTCATCCCTAGTTGCGACCACAGGGGTGAATAAAGTGTTTTTCTTTTCACAAATTCAACGCAGTGTCTTTATTCACACATGTGACACAAAACAGGCAACGTTTCAATCCCCTTCCGGGATCCTTCTCGAGCCTTCCCGGAAGGGGATTGAAACGTTGCCTGTTTTGTGTCACATGTGTGAATAAAGACACTGCGTTTTTTTACAAGAAGAGTGCTGCGTTGATTTTTCATGAATATACATGCCTGATGTCAAGGGCGAGACGCGTGCACCGGACAAACTCTGAAAGTGAGTGCTGCCTGAATTAATACACTAATATATATATATATATATATACATACACACACATATACACACACACACACACATACACTGAGCAAAAATATAAACGCAACACTTTTTAGCATGAGCTAAAATCTGAAACATTTTCTACATACACAAAAGACCCATTACTCTCAAATATTGTTCACAAATCTGTCTAAATCTGTGTTAGTGAGCACTTCTCCTTTGCCGAGATAATCCATCCCACCTCAGAGGTGTGGCATATCAAGGTGCTGATTAGACAGCATGAATATTGCACAGGTGTGGCATATCAAGGTGCTGATTAGACAGCATGAATATTGCACAGGTGTGCCTTAGACTTCGCACAACAAAAGCCCACTCTGAAATGTGCAGTTTGATCACACAGCACAATGCCAAAGATGTCGCAATATTTGACGGAGCGTGCAATTGGCAAGCTGACTGTAGGAATGTCTACTATAGCTGTTGCCCGTGCATTGAATGTTCATTTCTCTACCATAAGCCGTCTCCAAAGGCGTTTCAGAGAATTTGGCAGTACATCCAACTGGCCTCACAACTGCAGACCAAGTGTAACCAAACCAGACCAGGGGGGGTGGGGGGGGGGGGGGGGGTGGCAGTGCGTCTTATAAAGCGAATGGTGCGCTTTTTAAATGTCTGTCACTGATACATCGCCGGCCGCTATGCTGCACAGCACGGCCTGCGATGTATCAGCGGGGAGGGAGGGAGGAGGGGCTGGAGGCCGGCAACTGCTGTTTCACTCACGACAGGGCCCGGTGCAGTCACTGTACTCCATTACACCGGGCCCCGCTCACAGCAGTTTTCATATGTAAAGTCATTTTTATGTAATCTTCAAGCAGTGGCTCTGCTTTAAACTAGTGCAATCCTCTGTAGTAGTACTCAGCATCAAAGCGGCACACAGGCCGGCAGCGTAACCTCACTCACTCATTTACGCTCCTGCTTCATTAATGAAGTCGGAGGAGCGTGAATGAGTGAGTGGCGTTACACTGCCGGCCTGCCTGCAGCTTTGATAGTGAATACTACTACAGGGGATTGCACTAGTTTAAAGCAGAGCCACTACTTAAAGATTACATGAATGGACTTTACATATGAAAACTGCTGTGAGCGGGGCCCGGTGCAGTCACTGTACTCCATTACACAGGGTCCCCACAGCAGTCTTTATATGTAAAATCTTTTTATGTAATGCTCCAGCGATGGCTCTGCTTTCTTCTGTAACAGTACTCACTATCAAAGCAGCGGTCTGGCCGGCGCGTGACGTCACTCACTCAGTCATGCTCCTCCCACTTCATTAATGAAGCTGGCAGGAGCGTGACTGACTGAGTGAGTTACGTTACGCTGCCGGGCGGACCGCTGCTTTGATAGTGAGTACTGTTACAGAAGAAAGCAGAGCCATTGCTGGGGCATTACATAAAAATATTTTACATATAAAGACTGCTGTGAGCAGGGCCCGGTGGTGTAATGGGGGGCACTATTCACACAGGGACAATAGTGACCCCCATTACATAAGATGCTATATGTGTCATCCACACATCCCCCCATAAGAGTGTCATCCACAGATACTCCATAACAGTGTCCTCCACAGATCACCCATAACAGAGTCCTCCACAAATCTCCCCAAAACGGTATCATCCATAGATACCCCATAACAGTGTCATCCACAGAACCCCCATAACAGTGCGTCATCCACAGATCCCCCCCATAACAGTGTGATCCACAGACCACTATTAGTTCAAAACCCACCAAAAGCACACCTTTTGTATCAAATCATTTTTTTCTTATTTTCCTCCTCAAAAATCTAGGTGCGTCTTATCATCAGGTGCGTCTTATAAAGCGAAAAATACAGTAGTGTATATGGGTGTCCATATCCTTTAACTCATTTGCATTATCTTTAGAGAAAGAATAGAAGTGTGCTTAAATGAATTTTTAACTCATCACAGCAATACTGAACCATATGAATATGTGCAGGCATACTCTAAAAATGGATACAAGAAAATGCAATCGTATTTCATAAAAATATCAGAAACTAAATAAAAGATTATGGAAAAGTGGAGGAAAAATGGCAGTGCATCTTATGGGGCAAATACCAATGAGCACTTTCATAAGCACAGGAGGACCGGGAAGTGGTGAATGCAGTGGTCCCCGGGCTCTGTACTCACCGCTTCCTGGTCTTTCTCGGTCACTCGCTGTGCTGTGATGGGCACAGCGTGAGACATCGCACTGTGCACGGCGGGTCACACAGCACAGCGCGCGACAGGAAGAAGAAGAAAACAACTAAAAAAGGTATGGCAGCACAATATTTCACATACAAACAATAAAACTGAGAAATAAGTGTCATTCTAACTTAAAGGGCTTCTGTCAGCCCACTAAACCGTTTTTTTTTTTGTTTACTAATAATCCCTATACTGCGAGCTCTGCATACATAAGTTAAATAATCATTTTGGTTCAGTAGAATTTGATAAAAAGCTATTTTTAAAATATGCAAATTACCTTGCTACCAGTAAGTAGGGGGGCTACTTGCTGGTAGCAGCCGCATCCTCCGATCCTAATGACGCCCCCTCCGCATTGTGATTGACAGGGCCAGGGAACGGAATCGTTCTCTGCTGGCCCTGCCTGTTAGCATTCAAAATCTGGCGCCTGCGCCGCGGCCGTACCTATCTTCAATCTGCGCACTGAGAGGCGGCCACTCGCTCGGCTGCTCCATCCTCAATGCGCCTGCGCCGATGAAGTCACATCTACACCCGGCGCAGGCGCATTGAGGAGCAAGCGGCCGCCTCTCAGTGCGCCTGCGCAGATTGAAGATACGTACGGCCGCGGCGCAGGCGCCAGATTTTGAATGCTAACAGGCAGGGCCAGCAGAGAACAATTCCGTTCCCTGGCCCTGTCAATCACAATGCGGAGGGGGATCAGGAGATACTTAGGAGGTAATCTGGAGGTGGATACAATCTAAAAAAGTAAGATTTGTTTGTTTAAAATCTTTCCCCTCTTTAAAATGGCAGACCTGGTTCTGTGCAGGAATTGTTGTGCTTTTAATTCAGGTTCCACTCTTCGGAGGTTTGGATGCTGTCTGATCTGTAGACAGCTCTCCGTAATGCAGCAGGAAATTGCATTTTTGAAATCTGAGATTTGGAAATTAACTGTTAAACAAACTCAGGCTGGGAATGTTGCAATGCCAAAGGCAGATGGGCAGGGAGTGCACAATCTAAAAGAGACAGCTACCCTGAATATTGTAGGCTTAGTCAAGCCCAGGAGAGGCAGTTATGTTAGTGTTAGGGACCCATCTGCAGAAGCCACCTTGACGCCTGGTAGATGGGCCCGACACACATTTGATCAAAAATGTGAACAAAGAGCTTCTATTTTTTTCATTTATAGTAGGTATAATACCACTTTAAGTTAGAATGATCCTTATTTCTCAGTTTTATTGTTTGTATGTGAAATATTGTGCTGCCATACCTTTTTTTGTTTGCTTCCTGCATGTTAGCTTTATGGATGTGCATCTGCGATTATGAATGTGCTAGTCTAAATTTTCTTGTAGGAAGAAGAGGAGCATGGCTGACAGAAGCAGCGGTGGAGGTCTGCTTGGGGGTCATTCACTGGAGGTCTGATCTGAGGTCTGATTGTGGGTCATTCACTGGAGGTCTGATCTAAGGTCTGATTGGGGAACTTAATATGTAGGTCTTATCTGAGGTCTGATTGAGGAACTTATTAATACGGAGGTCTGATCTGAGGTATGATTGGTGGACTTACTAACATTAGGGGGTCTGTTCTGAGGTCTGATTAACATTGGGTGTCTGACTGGGGCTGTAAGCTGAGGTCTGATTAACACTGGGGGTCTGATTAACATTGAGGGTCTGATTGAGGCTCTAAGCTGAGGTCTGATTAACATTGGGGGTCTGATTGAGGCTCTAAGCTGAAGTCTTACTAACATTGGGGGTCTGATTGAGACTCTAAGCTGAGGTCTGATTAACATTGGGGGTCTGATTGAGGCTCTAAGCTGAAGTCTGATTAACATTGGGGGTCTGATTGAGGCTCTAAGCTGAAGTGTGATTAACATTGGGGGTCTGATTGAGGCTCTAAGCTGAAGTCTTATTAACATTGGGGGTCTGACTGGGGGCCTGAGTTGAATTTTTTTTCTTATTTTCCTCCTCTAAAACCTAGGTGCGTCTTACAGGCAGATGCGTCTTATAGGGCAAAAAATATGATACGTTTGCAAAAACACTACTTTTTTTCCAGGTTAAGCAAGCTAATTCTTTTAGAAAAAAATAGAATTACTAACCTTGGTGACGTCATCTTCTACTTCCTGTGTGACCTTCCCCAGTGAGTCAAGCACATCACAGCACAAGGAGTGGAGTTGCCACAGAGACTGCAAGATGTAAAAAAGATAAAGAATGGATTCCTATGGAATATTATCACATTACAGTAATTTGAGATGAACACTAATGGTTATTGTGTTCTGTAATCTCTGTCATTAAAGGGGTTTTGCTGGAATTTGATGATCTATCCTTAGGATGGATCATTAATATCAGATTGGTGGGGAAACAGATTATCAGCATCCTCACTAATGAGCTGATTGAAGGGGCAGCAGCACTTCAGCAAGAATCAAGTCCCTTCATTGTTTACTAGGCAGAACTCTGTACATTTTGTATTGGCTGTGCCACTTTTTGTCAGTAATACGCTTTACAGCATGGACATGGAGTATAAGAACAGGCTGGCGTAGACTTCAGCTATAACTTCCGACACTTTCTGGCGAAAGTTATACTAAATGCCGCGGGCAGCACAAAGCCACACTCCTCCAACAAAGTCACGCCTTTTCCTAGGCACTTCAGAAAAGTAACGAGAAGCTCAAAAAGTTGCAAATTATAGTGCACACATAGTACGACTTTTGTACGCCACTATATTGGCGAAAACAGCTTAATAAATGTCCCTCATTGACTTCTATGGAAAAACATGCTCCGTGAGCTTATGCAGCAGACACTGTTTAGGAAGGAAGAGTAGGTGAGCTGTCACCATCACTTATTTTTAAAGGTGGATCCTATGTTGTCCATACATATTGGTGTTACCTTGCATTGTAATCATGTATGTGAATATAATGAGAAGACTACTCAGACATGATACAGAACAGGATGTGTCAGCCTATTATGAGGCTCAGTGCCAAAAGTGAAAATTTCAAGATTTTAATACAGATAGGGACATGGAAAATAAAAAAAAACATGCTTGACAGTCTAAGCCAGTCTAATACCAGGTTGATACAGTAAGGTTACGGCCACAGGGTGAGACAGGGCGCTCATAGGGTAAATAAGTCAAGATACGACAGCTTCCTTCAAAACCAGGTGGATATAATAAATTCACCTGTTTATGGTTGCACCGAAATCAGGTGCAACCGTATTAAAGGTAGGCTGTGAAATTTGTAGGTAGCAGGTTGGTGCTGCCAGATGTGTCA
Source organism: Bufo bufo (assembly GCF_905171765.1). NCBI lineage: Eukaryota > Metazoa > Chordata > Amphibia > Anura > Bufonidae > Bufo > Bufo bufo. The sequence continues at coordinate 291,863,363 of NC_053390.1, forward strand.
GGAAACCCTTGGGGCGAAGGCCAGGTCGCCACTCAGGTAAATATTGGAAAACGTATCTCAACTTGTCACGGTGGAGTGATCCAGCTAATAGACGATCGTAAGGCGCATAACCACAACCCGATGCAGGATACCTACAAAGTTTATTACGAGACATGGAGAGCGGCGCCCAGGGATCTCCCTGCACTTACTATTATCCCTGGGCGCCACTCCGTTCTCCCGGTATAGGACCTTTCACTACAATAAAAAATCTAAACTGAGCATACAGACACGGAGAGCGGCGCCCAGGCACTTACTATTATCCCTGGGCGCCGCTTCGTTCTCCCGTTATAGGCTCCGGTATCTTCAGATTTTCGGCTCAACTGGGAGGAGCCTGCCGGCGTACACTTCTCCCAGGCTTTAGCGCTGGCCAATCGCAGCGCTCAGCTCATAGCCTGAGAGGAAAAAAAAACGAAGCGGCGCCCAGGGATAATAGTAAGTGCAGGGAGATCCCTGGGTGCCGCTCTCCATGTCAGTATGCTTAGTTTAGTTTTTTTATTGTAGTGAAAGGCCCTCTTTGATATGCAAAAAAAAATTAAAAGTGAACAATGCCCCAGGTCCAGATGGATTACACCCTAGAGTTCTGAAGGAGCTCAGTTCAGTTATTGCTTTGCCTCTGTTCATAATATTTACAGATTTTTAACGACAGGCATTGTACCAATAGACTGGCGCAATGCGAATGTGGTGCCCATTTTCAAAAAGGGTGCTAGGTCTTCACCAGGAGATTATAGACCAGTAAGCTTAACATCCATAGTGGGAAAAATGTTTGAGGGCCTTCTACAGGACTACATACAGAATTGTGTAACTGTCAATAATATAATAAGTGATAGCCAACATGGTTTTACTAGGAACAGAAGCTGTTGTTTTTATGAGGAGGTGAGTAGAAGCCTGGACAGAGGGAAGACTGCCGATATTGTGTTTTTAGACTTTGCAAAGGCGTTTGATACTGTCCCACACGGAAACTAATGGGTAAATTGAGATCTATTGGTTTAGAAAATATAACTTGTAATTGGATTGCAAATGGGCTTCATGATTGTATCCAAAGAATTGTGGTAAATGATTCCTACTCTGAATGGTCCCCGGTTATAAGTGGTGCACCCCAAGGTTCTGTGCTGGGTCCGCTATTATTTAACTTATTCATTAACCCGTTCGCTACCAGCGCCGAACATGTACAGCGCTGGAGCGATGCGTAAACATGGCGCCCACTCGCACGTGAAGCGGGCGCCATGGCCGCCAGATCTATACTGTTTCATACAGAAGAAACCTGCGGCTAATTACCATGACCGTCAATAATGCCGATCGTGGTAATTAAGGCTTTAGATGCTCGTGCTTCCGGGCTTCCTACTGATGCCATGTGCGGCCAATGTGGGCATTGATTGTTGTGCTGAACACTGTAAGCTTCGCTGACGAGGCTTTAAGTGTTCATACTGCAATTCTTATTTTGGCCACCAGATGGCAGGCTAGGATAAAAAAAAGGCAATTTCTTGTGTAAATCTAATTTTAAAAATCCCTGATAGAACTAAATCAAAAATTGAGGCTTATGACAATGTATAGAAATCTTGTTCTACACACCCTTTCCCTTTGGCCCAACCCCTGTTTAAAATGAAGATGGACATTGATCCAGGGATCGATATAGTAGGATTACAGGTTGGACTAAATGGACTTTTCTCTTTTTCCAACCATAACAACTATGTTCGGGAAGGGGTTAAGCCACATTCATATCAGTAAGAAAAGAAATGAGCTAAAATGAGTGTTTATAAAGCCATAGATCAAAGATTAGGAGCCTTCAAGTAACTGAGCTGCCTGACAGAACACTGTAACACAGAGGATGCTACTAGAGAATCTCAAGGCTGTACAAAGAAAGGGGCTGAATATTTTTAATAAAGACCAATTGAAAAAAATAAATAAAAAATTTGCTCAAAATTATTACAATGCAGTAATAAAACAAAATTGCCCCCAAAGGTGTAAATACCCTTTAAAGTTCAGGTTTCACAGCTGCACCTTAGGTCTATGGATAAGGGACAGAAAGGGAACACCACTGCACTCAGAGAGAAACATGAAGATGCTGCTACTTCTAGTAAGTATTAGACTATTTCACCTTATGCTGGTTTCACAGCAACACTACTCATTACTGCTATATAATATCATCTATGCTTTGCTGCTTCTATTTGTGTAAATTAAACTTAGGGAAGAAAACTCCTAGGACAGACAGAAGAGAGGGGGAAGGATCTGCTGAGAGACAGGAGGAAGGGGGAAGAATCTGCAGACAGACAGGAGACAGACCTCATTACTGTGACTCTCAATTCTACTAATCTCTATCATCATCTTCTCCTACTCATTAGGCCACATTAGGGTTGTTGCGGGTATCGAAATTTCGACACCCAATCAATATATTTGTCCCGGTATCGATACGATACCGGGATTTCCATTTTTTCGATACTGGGCTGCGCTGCTGCGCAGTTTAGTATCTCTGAACATGAGCGCGCTGCTGTCAGCGCGCTCATGTTCCCTCAGCAGCACAGGGAGAAGGAAGCAGTCTCTCCCTCCCCCCTGTGCTGCCACCAATGAACGGAGAGAGGGACGGAGGAGGGGCGGGTGCACTGCGCCACCAATGATACGACTTTTCCTACACAGAGCGGCGCCCAGAGATGTCCCAGCACTTACCATGATTCACATCAGCTTCTCTAGTGGGCGTTCCTTCTCCCTGCGCTGCAATTGGACAGCGCTACAGCCAGGGAGAAGGAACGCCCACTAGAGAAGCTGATGTCTCCTCCCCATTGCTCCGATAGTAATTAGCATATGGAGCAGGAGAGGAGACAGTAATGGGGCACTGCGGGTGAACAAAGCGGCACCCAGGAATAATAGTAAGTGCTGGGACATCGCTGGGCGCCGCTCTGTGTAGCCTAATACTGAAAGTCTGGACCCAGGAAAAGTAGTCTTTAACACATAACACAGGAGGCGGGTGCCGGCAGCAGAATCACATTGCCGGCACCCTGCCTCTGAAAGGGAGCTGCAATCAGCGGCAGTTAACCCCTCAGGTGCGGGCTTAACTGCCGCTGATCTGCCAGTACCCGCCTCCTGTATTAAGGGCTAAATAATCATTGGTGGCGCAGTGCGTCCCCCCCCCCTCAATTTCCCCCTATTAAAATCATTGGTGGCAGTGGCCACAGGGTCCTCTCCCCTCCCCCTCATTGGTGGCAGTGGCAGCTTCTGATCGGAGCCCCAGCTGTGTAAGCCTGGGGCTCCGATCAGTTACCATGGCAGCCAGGACGCTACTGAAGCCCTGGCTGCCATGGTAACATCCCTGATGCTGTGTGCACAGAGCACAGAGCAGCAGGGACAGTGTGTAGAGCTCTATCAGGGTGAATAGGACAAGGGATGAAAAAAATCCCAGGTTCTAGCCCCTAAGGGGGAAAATAGTTATTAAATAAAAAGTTTAAAACCGAAACCGAATCAAAAATTTGGTATCACAACAACTCTAGGCCACATTACTCCAGAGCTTGCACAACTTTATGTATAAAGTCATCCAGGCTGTCTGTGTGCAGTGTACATGAGACATCACAGCAGCTAGAGCTCAGAAAAATGACAATTACAGATGGAGCCTGAAGAGGGAACCCTGCTAAAACTGCATTATACAAGTCATGTAATGGACAGAAAGAGTGGTATTATTCATTTACATACACATAAAGGCTCAATTCCGCTAAAAAATAGTGACAGTTTAAAGTGAATCTGTCACCTGGTTTTATCATTTTAAGCTGTCATCATTGGCATGTTCAATAAACTACCTTATTTCCTGCAGTGGTCTTCTTTCTTCATTTCGTGTGGTCATTTTGATAAAAAAGCTCTCTTTTTCTGTTATGAAAATGAACCTCCAAGATGCCCAAAGGGTTTTTTTTTTTTCATCTCTGGAGCCCATAACACCCTCCTGCAGTGCCCAGCCTGCCTTAATTTGAAGCCCAAGCACGCCTCCTGATCCAGAAATATCCTCCCACAGCCGAGGCAAACAGCGCCGCCCCCTCCGCTACGCCATCTTTAACCTTCCAGAAACGCCCCGTTATTCTTCATGTCTGCCGCCGGAAATCTGGCGCAGTGCCGCCGACTGCCTGCGCGATCATAAAGCTCCTGAGGCAACAGCGCTCAGAATACGTCACTGGGGGCGCATGCCCAGTGACACTTTTGAGGCTGTTGCCCTCAGGAGCTTTATGATCGCACAGGCGCAGGCAGTCGGCGGCACTGCGCCTGCGCCAGATTTCCGGCGGCAAACATGAATAATAACGGGGTGAATCTGGAAGGTTAAAGATGGCGTAGCGGAGGGGGCGGACCCTCGGCTGTGGGAGGATATTTCTGGATCAGGATGCGTGCTTGGGCTTCAAATTAAGGCGGGCTGGGGACTAGAGATGAAAAAAAAAAACGCTCCTCTGTGCACCTTGGAGGTTCATTTGCATAAGGCCTCATGCAGTTGTGTGCATCCATTGCCGTTGTTCCGTTTTTTTTCGCGGACCCACTGACTTTCAATGGGTCCGTGGAAAAATCTGAAAATGCACCGCTTGGCTTCCGCGTCCGTGATCCGTTTTTCCAGTCCGTGAAAAAAATATGACCTGTCCTATTTTTTTCACGGACAACGGTTCACGGACCCATTCAAGTCAATGGGTCCGTGAAAAATCACGGATGCACACAAGATAGTCATCCGCGTCCGCGATCCGTGTCTGTGATCCGTGTCCGTTTTTCCTATCATTTTCAATGCAAACTTGACTTAGTTTTTTTTTTCACTTTTCATGTCCGTGGATCCTCCAAAAAAAATCCTCCAAAAATCAAGGAAGACCCACGGATGAAAAAACGGACACGGAACTACGGAACCCGTTTTTGCGGACCGTTGTGTGCATCCGTGGCCGTTGTTCCGTGTTCTTTCGCGGACCCATTGACTTTCAATGGGTCCGTGGAAAAATCGGAAAATGCACCGTTTTGCAGCCGCATCCGTGATCCGTGTTTCCTGTCCGTCAAAAAAATATGACCTGTCCTATTTTTTGACGGACAACGGTTCACGGACCCATTCAAGTCAATGGGTCCGTGAAAGAACACGGATGCACACAAGATTGGCATCCGCGTCCGTGATCCGTGGCCGTAGGTTACTTTCATACAGACGGATCCGAAGATCCGTCTGCATAAAAGCTTTTTCAGAGCTGAGTTTTCACCGTGAAAACTCAGAACCGACAGTATATTCTAACACAGAGGCGTTCCCATAGTGATGGGGACGCATCTAGTTAGAATATACTACGAACTGTGTACATGACTTCCCCCTGCTGCCTGGCAGCACCCGATCTCTTACAGGGGGCTGTGATCCGCACAATTAACCCCTCAGGTGTTGCACCTGAGGGGTTAATTGTGCATATCATAGCCCCCTATAAGAGATCAGGGGCTGCCAGGCAGGAGGGGGCAGACCCCCCTCCCTCCCCAGTTTTAATTTCATTGGTGGCAGTGCGGCCCCCCTCCCTCTATTGTATTAATTTCATTGGTGGCCAGTGTGTGCGGCCCCCCCTCCCTCCCTCTATTGTATTAACATTGGTGGCCAGTGTGCGCCCCCCCCTTCTCGGCCCCCCTCTATTGTTTTAATATCATTGGTGGCCAGTGTGCGCCCCCCCTCTATTGTTTTAATATCATTGGTGGCCAGTGTGCGGCCTCCCCTCCCCCCCCCCCCCGATCATTGGTGGCAGCGGAGAGTTCCGATCGGAGTCCCAGTTTAATCGCTGGGGCTCCGATCGGTAACCATGGCAACCAGGACACTACTGTAGTCCTGGTTGCCATGGTTACTTAGCAATATTAGAAGCATCATACTTACCTGCTGCGCTGTCTGTGACCGGCCGGGAGCTCCTCCTACTGGTAAGTGACAGATCATTAAGCAATGCGCCGCACAGACCTGTCACTTACCAGTAGGAGGAGCTCCCGGCCGGTCACAGACAGCGCAGCAGGTAAGTATGATGCTTCTAATATTGCTAAGTAACCATGGCAACCAGGACTACAGTAGTGTCCTGGTTGCCATGGTTACCGATCGGAGCCCCAGTGATTAAACTGGGACTCCGATCGGAACTCTCCGCTGCCACCAATGATCAGGGGGGGGGGGGGGGGAGGCCGCACACTGGCCACCGATGATATTAAAACAATAGGGGGGGGGCCGGGGGGGGCGCACACTGGCCACCAATGATATTAAAACAATAGAGGGGGGGGGCGCACACTGGCCATCAATGATAATACAATAGAGGGAGGGGGGGCCACACACTGGCCACCAATGATAATACAATAGAGGGAGGGAGGGGGGGGCCGGGCCACACACTGGCCACCAATGATATTCAAACTGGGGAGGGAGGGGGGTCTGCCCCCTGCTGCCTGGCAGCCCCTGATCTCTTACAGGGGGCTATAAGCACAATTAACCCCTTCAGGTGCGGCACCTGAGGGGTTAATTGTGCTGATCACAGCCCCCTGTAAGAGATCAGGTGCTGCCAGGCAGCAGGGGGCAGTCATGTACACAGTTCGTAGAATATTCTAACCTGAAGCGTCCCCATCACCATGGGAACTCCTCTGTGTTAGAATATACTGTCGGATATGAGTTTCACGATCTAACTCAAATCCGATGGTATATTCTAACATAGAGGCGTTCCCATGGTGATGGGGACCCTTCAAGTTAAAATATACCATCGGATTGGAGAAAACTATACCTATGGTATATTAACTCCTGACTTTACATTGAAAGTCAATGGGGGACGGATCCGTTTGCAATTGCACCATATTGTGTCAACGTCAAACGGATCCGTCCCCATTGACTTGCATTGTAAGTCAGGACGGATCCGTTTGGCTCCGCACGGCCAGGCGGACACCAAAACGAGGAAGACCCCCGGACGAAAAATACTGTCGTGTGCAGGAGGCCTAACAGAAAGAGCTTTTTTATCAAAATGACAGTTTATTGAACATGACAATGGTGACAGCTTAAAATGATAAAACCAGGTGACAGATTCCCTTTAAAATTCAGTGATCTGAATAATAGAGAGAAGGATGTTTTAGAGCACTTGATGTTATTTTCACCCACATAGTGCTTTACATCTATTACATTTCTCTCTTTTTCTGTCACTTCTGATTAGTATTTTATAGTCCACCGGATCAGTATTATTATGGCCTGTGCATTCATTAATGTTAATGTAAAGTAGAAGTAACAGCTCACGATCCTTTCTCACGCTGCACAGGAAGGGGCAATCCCCAGATCAAATCCAGCAAAAAAGGTCCCAGCAGACGTTCTTGTTTCCAATCAGTTATATTCTTTTATTGTAACTACAAAATAATAACAGGACGCGTTTCGGCCCGTCCAGCCTTTCTCAACTGCATGATGACAATGAAAACCTGATCACATTTATAGGTGCAGGATCACCTGGTCATGACATCATCAGCTGATTTAATAAACAGGAAATGACATATATAACATAACAGAGTGTCCATTCTTATTTCAAATCGTGTTATCCTGCAGGCCCAAAAACCTTCAACTTTCAGCGCGGTATTGCAGCCTGTGAAAAAAAAAAAACACTCCAAATTATAAACTATTAAAAACACATAATCTCATAATCCCTATTCATCCCCCTCGGTTGTAGAGTATCCAATGTATGGATCCAATATGCCTCCCTTCTGAGTAGTAATTTTCTCAAATCACCTCCCCTTCTTGGTTGATAGACCCGCTCTATAATTTGGAATTTTAGTTGAGATGGAATGGTTACATTTATCAAAGTGGAACGGTACAGGGAGTAATAAATTCTTATTCCGTATAGTGGACTTATGTTTACCAATGCGGTCCCTCATTGTCTGCATGGTCTCCCCCACATACAGTAGGCCACAGGTAAATCACGTTTGTTGTGTCACAGGTATAATAGCCCTTGATCATATATGGTTTTCCAGTGTGTGGAAAAACTGGCCCTTTTGAACATTGGAGCATTGCATGCAATGAAGGCAGGGGTATGTACCAGGTTTTTGATTTATGAGAGTTCTTTGCATCTGTCCCCCTCTAGTGCTCCCTAGATCAGCCCAGACTAGTTGGTCTCTATGCAAATAAAAGAGAGAGCTCCTCCTCCCCGGGCTATACCCCCATGCTCCATCGGGGTGACCCCAGCGCGTGCAAAAGCAGTAGGAGAAGGAGACCAAAACAATAGAGACCAGAACAAAGGAATACCGCCATCGGACCGATAACCCTAAGGTCCCAAGAACCAAACCAACCCCTCCTGCAACAGGTAAAAATGGGAGGGAGCTGTGTCCCCAATGGAAAAGACGAGAAAAAGATTTTACAGGTGAGTTTCACAAAAAATCTCCTTTGCCAACGAGTGCACGGAACGTCTGCCAGCATCCGAGTGACGTCCGAGAACCAGGCGCGGCGAGGCCAATCGGGGGCGATGAGATGGTTGGAATCCCCTTCCGACGTGATTTTGCAAAGGACCTTCGGTAGTAGAGGCAGTGGTGGAAAGACATAAAGGAGGGGGAAGCCTTGCCACGGAGACACCAGCGCGTCCCCCCCGTACGCCACCGGATCCCGAGCACGGGTCAGGAACGTGGGAACCTTGTTGTTGAGCCTGGACGCCATCAGGTCGACATCCGAGCGGCCCCACCGGCGACAGATGTCCTCGAAAACCTCCGGATTTAAAGACCACTCTCCTGGATCCACTGTGTTTCGGCTGAGAAAGTCCGCCTTCCAATTGTCGACCCCTGGGATGTATACTGCCGACAGTACTGGAAAATGAGTCTCCGCCCACTGGAGGATCCTTTCCGCCTCCTGCATCATCGTCCAGCTGCGGGTCCCGCCCTGGTGGTTGACGTAAGCCACAGCTGTGGCATTGTCCGACTGGACCCTTACCGGTGACCTGCCAGGAGAGGAGTCCAATGAGAAAGGGAAAGGAAAATTTGCTCTGAGCTCCAGCACATTGATCGGAAGGCGGGCTTCCGCCGCCGACCAAACCCCCTGCACCGTCCGGGTCTGGGAGAACACCACCCCAACCCAGGAGGCTGGCGTCGTAAGCATAGCGTGTCCCGACATTTTCTCAAAGCCCACAATAAAGATCCTACAAAACTGACGATTACTCCAATCGAACAAATCGACGCAAATTGCTCAGCGAGATATAAGACTCTCCAGAGGAGAGAAATGTTTTGGATTTTCAAATTGTACACATTAGAACCACATGGACCTCAATGAAACTTTGGAAAGCAAATGTTTCTAAGTTTGGGTCCGTCGTCATCCCCCCTCCCCCTTTTTATTATTATTATTATTATTTTATTTTATTTTTATTTAATTTTTTTTTTTCTCCCTCTCTTCCCCTGTCTTAATCTCTGGAGTCTCTGCCTCTTATATATGCGCAATTCCATCATACGTCAGGCACCAATTAATCATATTCATCCCAGCAATAACACCATAGCAGTATCACCACCAACCACACTCATAATATTTTCAATAATTGTTTATTTATATCATTCATCAACACATGGTTAATATCACTACCTTCCGCCCAAATTCATTCATACCCCCCCCCCCCCCCCGATTCTCCCCTTCAGTCATCTTAATTACCCCTCCAATACTGACATACAAATACACACACCCACTCTGTTATTATCCCCCATCAGGTCATGCCATCTTTAATACCTTTTAGGTCCCAGTCATACTGTCACCCTCCTATAGTTAAAGACACTTATAACAGTGTTTCTCCACAGACTAATTGCTCCCATAGAAAGAACTGTTCCTGCTAGCGAGCGCAGCAGCCGTGCCGCTCAAGGAAGCGGCCGGCACTCCTGCACTGCATAGCCACGCTCTCATTGCGCGCGCAGACCTCTCTGCCTACGCGCCTTTTCCACACGTGCCGCACACAGGACCGTAGCGGTAACACCGCTACACCTATTCCATCTAGGACAAGGTAATTAAGCATTAATGGAAACATGGATTCATTTGAAAGCCCATTAGGCATGGACATATATGAAAGGAAAATAGAGGGAATATAAGGGGGAAAATATTTATAATTATGCTTATATTTATAATTATATCTATATATATATGTGAGAGAGGAGATGGATATGAGAAGAAAACAGAGGAGCAAATGGAGGAAAAAAGAGAGAGGAGAGGATGGGGGGGAGAAAGAGAGAGAGAAAGGGGAGGGGAGGAGGGAAAAGGGAGAGGAGAGAAAAGAGATAAGAAAAAAGGTCAAGATAAAAATGTAAAAACGTATATTCACATGTTGATTCTCCCAGCCATTGTTTTTAAAAGAACCCCCCTCCCCCTCTTGTTTTCACATGACCGCACAGGTACGGACATGCGCCATTTTTAAAGGAAACCAGGGCAGTATACACCCAGCTGCACATAAAATTAGGTGACACAGGTATATAAATTTTTTTTGTTTTTATAAAAAAAAGACGTAAATATTTCCTGCCAATGTGTGTCAACATACGCCAGTCTTACCAATAGTTAACGTCAGTTAATTATATATATACACAAATTTTTTGTATTCACTGATAAATCAACACTAATGGGTATCTAGTCACCCAACTGAGTAATTTTAATTTTTTATTTTTTTATTTATTATTTTAATTATAATTTACTTATTTATCTATGGATGTATACAGTGAGATACTTACAGCTGTCTTCTATTATACAGGGTGGGCCATTTATATGGATACACCTTAATAAAATGGGAATAGGTTGGTGATATTAACTCCTGTTTGTGGCACATTAGTATATGTGAGGGGGGAAACTTTTCAGATGGGGGGTGACCATGCGCCCATTTAAAGTCGGCCATTTTTGAATCCAACTTTTGATTTTTTCAATAGGAAGAGGGTCATGTGACACATCAAACTTATTGGATTTCACAAGAAAAACAATGGTGTGCTTGGTTTTAACGTAACTTTATTCTTTCATGAGTTATTTACAAGTTTCTGACCACTTATAAAATGTGTTCAATGTGCTGCCCCATGTGTTTGGATTGTCAATGCAACCCTCTTCTCCCACTCTTCACACAATGATAGCAACACTGCAGAGAAATGCTAGCACAGGCTTCCTGTATCCGTAGTTTCAGGTGCTGCACATCTCGATCTTCACAGCATAGACGATTTGCCTTGAGATGATACGAGATGTGCAGCACCTGAAACTACGGATACTGGAAGCCTGTGCTAGCATTATTCCTGCGGTGTTGCTATCAGTGTGTGAAGAGTGGGAGAAGAGGGTTGCATTGACAATCCAACACAATGGGCAGCACATTGAACACATTTTATAAGTGGTCAGAAACTTGTAAAATAACTCATGAAAGAATAAAGTTATGTTAAAACCAAGCACACCATTGTTTTTCTTGTGAAATTCCCAAGTAAGTTTTGAATGTGTCACATGACCCTCTTCTATTGAAAAAACAAAAGTTGGATTCAAAATGGCCGACTTTCCAAAATGGCCGCCATGGTCACCACCCATCTTGAAAAGTTTCCCCCCTCACATATACTAATGTTCCACAAACAGGAAGTTAATACACCAACAATTCCCATTTTATTAACCACCTCAGCCCCAGTGCTTAAACACCCTGAAAGACCAGCACTTTTTACACTTCTGACCTACACTACTTTCAATCCGTTTATTGCTCGGTCCATGCAACTTACCACCCAAATGAATTTACCTCCTTTTCTTCTCACTAATAGAGCTTTCATTGGTGGTATTTCATTGCTGCTGACATTTTTACTTTTTTGTTATTAATCGAAATTTAACGATTTTTTTGCAAAAAAATGACATTTTTCACTTTCAGTTGTAAAATTTTGCAAAAAAAAACGACATCCATATAGAAATTTTGCTCTAAATTTATAGTTCTACATGTCTTTGATAAAAAAAAAATGTTTGGGTAAAAAAAAAAATGGTTTGGGTAAAAGTTATAGCGTTTACAATCTATGGTACAAAAATGTGAATTTCCGCTTTTTGAAGCAGCTCTGACTTTCTGAGCACCTGTCATGTTTCCTGAGGTTCTACAATGCCCAGACAGTACAAACACCCCACAAATGACCCCATTTCTGAAAGTACACACCCTAAGGTATTCGCTGATGGGCATAGTGAGTTCATAGAACTTTTTATTTTTTGTCACAAGTTAGCGGAAAATGATGATTTTTTTTTTTTTTCTTTTCTTACAAAGTCTCATATTCCACTAACTTGTGACAAAAAATAAAAAGTTCTATGAACTCACTATGCCCATCAGCGAATACCTTGGGGTCTCTTCTTTCCAAAATGGGGTCACTTGTGGGGTAGTTAGATCGGACCTGGCATTCAAGGGGCCCAAATGTGTGGTAAAGAGTTTGAAATCAAATTCAGTAAAAAATGACCTGTGAAATCCGAAAGGTGCCTTTGGAATATGGCCCCTTTGCCCACCTAGGCTGCAAAAAAGTGTCACACATCTGGTATCCCGTACTCAGGAGAAGTTGAGGAATGTGTTTTGGGGTGTCTTTTTACATATACCCATGCTGGGTGAGATAAATATCTTGGTCAAATGACAACTTTGTAATAAAAAAATGGGAAAAGTTGTCTTTTGCCAGAAAATATCTCTCACCCAGCATGGTATATATAAAATGACACCCCAAAACACATTCCCCACCTTCTCCTGAGTACGGAGATACCAATGTGTGACACTTTTTTTGCAGCCTAGGTGGGCAAAGGGGCCCATATTCCAAAGAGCACCTTTCGGATTTCACTCATCATTTTTTACAGAATTTGATTTCTAACTCTTTACCACACATTTGGGCCCCTAGAATGCCAGGGCAGTATAACTACCCCACAAGTGACCCCATTTTGGAAAGAAGACACCCCAAGCTATTCCGTGAGGGGCATGGCGAGTTCCTAGAATTTTTTATTTTTTGTCACAAGTTAGTGGAAAATTATGATTTTTTTTTTTTTTTTTTTCATACAAAGTCTCATATTCCACTAACTTGTGACAAAAAATAAAAACTTCCATGAACTCACTATGCCCATCAGCGAATACCTTGGGGTCTCTTCTTTCCAAAATGGGGTCACTTGTGGGGTAGTTATACTGCCCTGGCATTCTAGGGGCCCAAATGTGTGGTAAGGAGTTTGAAATCAAATTCTGTAAAAAATGACGAGTGAAATCCGAAAGGTGCTCTTTGGAATATGGGCCCCTTTGCCCACCTAGGCTGCAAAAAAGTGTCACACATCTGGTATCCCCGTACTCAGGAGAAGTTGAGGAATGTGTTTTGGGGTGTCTTTTTACATATACCCATGCTGGGTGAGATAAATATCTTGGTCAAATGACAACTTTGTATAAAAAAATGGGAAAAGTTGTCTTTTGCCAAGATATTTCTCTCACCCAGCATGGGTATATATAAAATGACACCCCAAAACACATTCCCCACCTTCTCCTGAGTACGGAGATACCAGATGTGTGACACTTTTTTGCAGCCTAGGTGGGCAAAGGGGCCCATATTCCAAAGAGCACCTTTCGGATTTCACTCGTCATTTTTTACAGAATTTGATTTCAAACTCCTTACCACACATTTGGGCCCCTAGAATGCCAGGGCAGTATAACTACCCCACAAGTGACCCCATTTTGGAAAGAAGACACCCCAAGATATTCCGTGAGGGGCATGGCGAGTTCCTAGAATTTTTTATTTTTTGTCACAAGTTAGTGGAAAATGATGATTTTTTTTTTTGATTTTTTTTTCATACAAAGTCTCATATTTCACTAACTTGTGACAAAAAATAAAAACTTCCCATGAACTCACTATGCCCAATCAGCGAATACCTTGGGGTCTCTTCTTTCCAAAATGTGGTCACTTGTGGGTAGTTATACTGCCCTGGCATTCTAGGGGCCCAAATGTGTGGTAAGGAGTTTGAAATCAAATTCTGTAAAAAATGACGAGTGAAATCCGAAAGGTGCTCTTTGGAATATGGGCCCCTTTGCCCACCTAGGCTGCAAAAAAGTGTCACACATGTGGTATTGCCGTACTCAGGAGAAGTTGAGGAATGTGTTTTGGGTGTCTTTTTACATATACCCATGCTGGGTGAGATAAATATCTTGGTCAAATGACAACTTTGTATAAAAAAATGGGAAAAGTTGTCTTTTGCCAAGATATTTCTCTCACCCAGCATGGGTATATATAAAATGACACCCCAAAACACATTCCCCACCTTCTCCTGAGTACGGAGATACCAGATGTGTGACACTTTTTTGCAGCCTAGGTGGGCAAAGGGGCCCATATTCCAAAGAGCACCTTTCGGATTTCACAGGTCATTTTTTACTGAATTTGATTTCAAACTCCTTACCACACATTTGGGCCCCTAGAATGCCAGGGCAGTATAACTACCCCACAAGTGACCCCATTTTGGAAAGAAGAGACCCCAAGGTATTCGCTGATGGGCATAGTGAGTTCATGGAATTTTTTTTTTTTTGTCACAAGTTAGTGGAATAAGAGTCTTTGTATGAAAAAAAAAAAAAAAAAAAATCATCATTTTCCACTAACTTGTGACAAAAAATAAAAAATTCTAGGAACTCGCCATGCCCCTCACGGAATACCTTGGGGTGTCTTCTTTCCAAAATGGGGTCACTTGTGGGGCAGTTATACTGCCCTGGCATTTTCCAGGGGCCCTAATGTCTGGTAAGTAGGTAAATGACCTGTGAAATCTGAAAGGTGCTCTTTGGAATGTGGGCCCCTTTGCCCAGCTAGGCTGCAAAAAAGTGTCACACATCTGGTATCTCCGTACTCAGGAGAAGGTAAGGAATGTGTTTTGGGGTGTCATTTTACATATACCCATGCTGGGTGAGAGAAATATCTTGGCAAAAGACAACTTTTCCCATTTTTTTTATACAAAGTTGGCATTTGACCAAGATATTTATCTCACCCAGCATGGGTATATGTAAAATGACACCCCAAAACATATTCCCCAACTTCTGCTGAATACGGAGATACCACATGTGTGACACTTTTTTGCAGCCTAGGTGGGCAAAGGGGCCCAAATTCCTTTTAGGAGGGCATTTTTAGACATTTGGATACCAGACTTCTTCTCACGCTTTGGGGCCCCTAAAATGCCAGGGCAGTATAAATACCCCACATGTGACCCCATTTTGGAAAGAAGACACCCCAAGGTATTCAATGAGGGGCATGGCGAGTTCATTGAAAAAAAAAAATTTTGGCACAAGTTAGCGGAAATTGATTTTTTTGATTTTGTTCTCACAAAGTCTCCCTTTCCGCTAACTTGGGACAAAAATTTCAATCTTTCATGGACTCAATATGCCCCTCAGCGAATACCTTGGGGTGTCTTCTTTCCAAAATGGTGTTATTTGTGGGGTGTTTGTACTGCCCTGGCATTTGAGGGTCTCCGCAATCATTACATGTATGCCAGCATTAGGAGTTTCTGCTATTCTCCTTATATTGAGCATACGGGTAATGAGATTTTTTTTTTCCGTTCAGCCTCTGGGCTGAAAGAAAAAAATGAACGGCACAGATTTCTTCATTCGCATCGATCAATGTGGATGAAAAAATCTCTGCCAAAAAAAGAAAAAGGAGGGGAAAGGCGTCTGCCAGGACATAGGAGCTCCGCCCAACATCCATACCCACTTCAGCTCGTATGCCCTGGCAAACCAGATTTCTCCATTCACATCAATCGATGTGGATGAATAAATCATTGCCGGGATTTTTTTTTTTATATATACAAAGTGTTTGCCAAAGTATATGAACACCGCCACCTCCTCAGCTCATATGCCTCGGCAAACATATCTTTTACTGCAGAGGAGAAATCTCGTCTTGCAGCGCCGCATACACCGACTTGCGTGTAATCTGACAGCAGCACAATGCTTCTGTCCGAATGCACATCAGTGCTGCAGCTGGTCGATCGGTTGGTCCACCTGGAAGGTAAAAAAACAAAACAAAAAAGAAAAAACCAGGCCGCAAAGCAATAACTTTATTAACTTTAGAACAGAACATATTAACTTTTTTAAACTTTTTTAACTTTTTTACTTACCGGTAATTTTTTTTTGTTTAGTTTTTTTTACCTTTATAGAACAAACCTCTCCTTCCCCATGGGACAATGTGCAAAGCGCAAATCGCCCAAAGATGTGGCGAAGTACGTTATGCACTTTATCCCAGGTGAAAGGAGAGGTTTGCAGCAGCTGAGAGTAAAAGGGCCCTAATAGCCCTGTGTGCCTGTCCTGTGAGATGCAATCCCTATGCTAGGTGTACCTGTGTGTGGTACTTCCGGAAACACTCTCCATAGCATAGGGCAGGGTGGTCAGCACAGTCAGGACAGAAATAGCGGGTGTCACGCCTTATTCCACTCCTGCTACAGACACGACATCTTTTTCGGGGTGACGGTTGGGTTGAGGTACCAGGAACGACACTGGGGAAATGTCGCTCGTGTAGACGGCTAACTACACTGGGGGATGGGGCCACGGAACCTCCTGGGTAAAGGAGGTTCTCGATGATCTCTTCCTGGAATTTGAGGAAGATCGTGTTCTCCCAGCCTTACTGTAGAGAACAAAACTATTGTACAGCGCCAATTGAATTAAATATACAGACACCTTCTTATACCAGCGTCTGGTTCTGCGGGAAACTAAATACGGAGACAACATCTGGTCATTGAAGTCCACCCCTCCCATGAGCGCATTATAGTCGTGGACACAGAGGGGCTTTTCAATGACACGGGTTGCTCGCTCAATTTGGATTGTCGTGTCTGCGTGAATGGAGGAGAGCATGTAAACGTCACGCTTGTCTCTCCATTTCACCGCGAGCAGTTCTTCGTTACACAAGGCAGCCCTCTCCCCCCTTGCAAGACGGGTGGTTACAAGCCGTTGGGGGAAGCCCACGCGACTAGTTCGCGCGGTGCCACAGGCGCAAATCCGTTCTAGAAACAAATGCCTAAAGAGGGCCACACTTGTGTAAAAATTGTCCACATAAAGATGGTACCCCTTGCCGAATAAGGGTGACACCAAGTCCCAGACTGTCTTCCCACTGCTCCCCAGGTAGTCAGGGCAACCGACCGGCTCCAGGGTCTGATCTTTTCCCTCATAGATCCGAAATTTGTGGGTATAGCCTGTGGCCCTTTCACAGAGCTTATACAATTTGACCCCATACCGGGCACGCTTGCTTGGGATGTACTGTTTGAAGCCAAGGCGCCCGGTAAAATGTATTAGGGACTCGTCTACGCAGATGTTTTGCTCGGGGGTATACAAATCTGCAAATTTCTGGTTGAAATGGTCTATGAGGGGCCGAATTTTGTGGAGCCGGTCAAAAGCTGGGTGGCCTCTGGGACGGGAGGTGGTGTTGTCGCTAAAATGCAGGAAACGGAGGATGGCCTCAAATCGTGCCCTGGACATAGCAGCAGAGAACATGGGCATGTGATGAATCGGGTGCGTTGACCAATATGACCGCAATTCATGCTTTTTTGTCAGGCCCATGTTGAGGAGAAGGCCCAAAAAATTTTAATTTCGGAAACTTGGACTGGTTTCCACCGGAAAGGCTGGGCATAAAAGCTTCCCGGGTTGGCGGATATAAATTGTGTGGCATACTGGTTGGTCCCTGCCACGACTAAGTCCAAGAGCTCCGCAGTCAAGAACAGCTCAAAAAATCCCAGGGCCGAACCGATTTGAGCCGTCTCAACCCGAACTCCAGACTGGGCGGTGAAAGGGGGAACTACAGGTGCGGCTGAAGTTGGTGACTGCCAATCAGGGTTTGCCAGCACCTCAGGGATTCTAGGGGCTCTACGGGCCTGTCTTTGCGGTGGCTGCGACGGGGTAACTAGTGCACGTGCCACCGTACCAGCTTCAACTGCCCTTCTGGTGCTCGCCACGTCACCATGTTGTACGGCAGTGCTGGTACTAGGTCCAGGGAGGGCTGCGCTGCTGGTGTATGCCTCACCACGTGATCCGGCAGCGACAGCCCCACTCTGCTGCTCTTGAAGCGGATCCTGCATAACCTGTGGTCTAGCGACACTGGGGCCGGGTACGCCTGGTGCTGCCAGGGACCTCCACCTCCTCGTCCGAACTTTGGGTCAGAGAGCCACTGCTTTCTACAGGTTCATATTCTGACCCGCTAGATTCGTCAGATGAGGGTTCCCACTCCTCATCCGACTGGGTCAGAATCCTGTAGGCCTCTTCAGAAGAATACCCCCTGTTTGACATTTGGACTACTAAATTTAGGGGTATTCCCTGAGACTACCCAAGAAAAAAAGCAAGCCTGTCTTACAAAGGGGAGGCTAGCGAAGTACCGGAGGCCGCTGCGGTTGATAAAAAATATCAAAACAGATTTTTTTATCGCCGCAGTGCGTGTAAAATGAATGTGCAGTGATCAAAAAATATATATTTTTTGTCACTGCGGTGGGGCGGGCGTGGGTGAACGCACGTGTGGGCGACCGATCAGGCCTGATCGGGCAAACACTGCGTTTTGGGTGGAGGGCGAACTAAAGTGACACTAATACTATTATAGATCTGACCGTGATCAGTTTTGATCACTTACAGATACTATAAAAGTACAAATGCTGATTAGCGATACGCTATTCAGCGAATAAAAGTGACTGCGGTGCGGTGGGGTGGGCGCTAACTGACGCTAACTACCTAACCAAGGGGCCTAAACTATCCCTAAAACCTAACAGCCAATACTAGTGGAAAAAAAAAAGTGACAGTTTACACTGATCACTTTTTTTCCTTTCACTGGTGATTGACAGGGGCGATCAAAGGGGTGATCAAAGGGTTAATTGGGGTGCAGGGGGGTGATCTGGGGCTAAGGTGTAGTGTTGGTGCTACTCACAGTTCAGTCTGCTCCTGTGCTGGATCCAACCGACGAAAAGGACCAGCACAGGAGCAGAGAAGCCATATAACAGATCATATTTACTAATATGATCTGTTATATGGCTTGTGATTGGATTTTTTAAAATCGCCAGCCTGCCAGCCAATGATCGTTGCTGGCAGGCTGGTGACGAACTTGTTCTTTAACTTTTGCCGGCCCGCGATGCGCATGCGCGGGCCGGCTTGGAGCGAAATCTCGCGTCTCGCGAGATGACGCGTATATGCGTGACTGTGCGCAGCGCTGCCACCTCCGGAACGCGAATCTGCGTTAGGCGGTCCGGAGGTGGTTAATGTGTATCCATATAAATGGCCCACCCTGTACATATGTTCTTATAATTATTCATGTACTCGCCCACACAATGGAAGTTTTTTTTTTTTTCTCTTCGCCTATTTTATCGATATTTATTCATCCATGCTGGGAGTTGTAGTTTTGCAACAACTGGAGCACACTGGTTGGGAAACACTGCTATATTCCATATACAACTTTTAAACGTACATATATATCCATTTTTCTATTGTACTCTTTCTATTATCTATGTTCCTTGTAGACTTGATAAAGGGGCCGTCTAGACCCCGAAACGTGTTGTCTCATAATACATTTTGATGAATCCTGTACCGGGTTGTGGTAATTGCGCCTTATGATCGTCTATCAGCTGGATCACTTCTTAGTGACAAGCTGAGATACGTTTTCCTATATATATACCCGAGTGGCGACCTGGCCTTTGCCCCAAGGGGTCTCCTGACGCATCTGGCAGCACCGACCTGCGACTTTTATACCTCACAGCCCACCTGCAATACGATTGCACTCAACTCCGGTGCAACCAAAACAGGTGAGTCTATCGTATCCACCAGCTCTTTGAAGCAAGCTGTTGTACCCCGATTTACTTACCCTATGAGCGCCTCTCTCACCCTTTGGCCGTTACTTCACAGGAGATCGGAAGGAAGGACCTCCCTGAAGACAGGTTTTGGGGGGACAGCCACCAATGGAGTTCCACAAGAACCCGAGGAGGCAGACGGACCCGATAGTCCAGACCGCGCGATGTCCCAAAAGGACAGGATCGCCCACTGCAGAGGCCGAGTGTGAAACTGGGCAAAGGGGACGCCCTCGAAGGAGGCCACCATCAGCCCCAGAACCTTCATGCACTCCCAGATGGAGAGACGTCGGGAGCGCAGTAGGCGAGATACCGACTCCTGAATTCGAGAGGACTTGGAATCCGGAAGGAATATCCGAGCTGCCGTGGTGTCCAGAACCATCCCTAGGAAGGTCACCCTCTGAGAGGGGTGAAGAGATGACTTCTGGACATTGATCAGCCAGCCGAACTGTTCCAGAGTCTGAACAGTGATTCGGACGCTTTCCTTGGCCTGAGGAAGGGAGGAAGCCTTTATCAGTATGTCGTCCAGGTAGGGCAACAGAGATATGCCCCTGGTACGAAGGAGCGCCAAGAGCGGCGCCAAGATCTTCGTGAATACCCGAGGGGCCGTAGCCAGCCCAAAGGGAAGGGCGACAAACTGGTAATGCTGCCCGCCGACAGCGAATCGCAGAAACCTGTGGTGAGATTCTGCTATAGGGACATGCAAATAGGCGTCTTGTATGTCCACAGACGCGAGGAACTCCCCTGGAAGAAGAGAAGCAATAACGGATCGGAGGGATTCGATTAAGAACCTCCGGACCCGCAGAGACCTGTTTAACAGCTTCAGGTCCAGAACAGGACGCACCGATCCCTCTTTCTTTGGCACAACAAATAGGCTGGAGTAGAAACCTGCGCCTTGCTCCTCCAGGGGGACTGGAACAATCACTCCCCTGTCCAAAAGGGAAGAGACCGCCTGCAAAAGGGCCGAGGCCCGGACCGGATCCCCCGGAACCCGAGAAGGGAAGAAACGCTCGGGAGGCCTGGAAGCGAATTCTATTTTGTAACCAGATGTTACAATTTCCAGGGCCCAGGCGTCCTGGATGTGAGCTCTCCAAACCTGTTGAAAGGAGAGCAATCGGCCCCCCACCGTAAGAGGTGGGGGCGCCCCTTCAGGCGGAGGACTGCTTGGGAGCCGCAGGGCGGGCTGATTGTGGCTGTGGGCGCCAGGAAGGCTAGGGCTTAAAGGCAGGCTTCTTACGGGAGTCCTGAGAGCCACCCGGGAAGGGGGCCGCCGCAGATCTGGAAGAGGAGAAGCGACGAAAGGACTGGTTCCTAGAACCGGAGGACCGAGCTCCACAGGTGCGCTTGGATCTCTTGCCCCCCGTTGCGCCCGAGATGATCTCGTCCAGCTTAGCACCAAAAAGCCTGGAACCCGCAAAGGGGAGGTTAGTGAGGGAACGCTTAGAGGAAGCGTCAGCGTCCCAAACCTTCAACCAGACTTCTCTGCGCTGAGTGACCAAAAGGGCCGAAACCCGCGCAAAGAGAATGCTAACATCAAAGGAAGCTTTGCAGAGAAACTTTGTCACCTGAGACATCTGGAGGACAAAGTTTAAGGTGTCCGCAGAGGCATCCTGCTCCGCTAGGTCCTGATGGTGGCGCTGCAACCATACGGAAAGCGCTCTGGATACCCAGGCCGAGGCGAAAGCGGGCCGCAGGCCTGTGCCTATCAGAGTGAAGATGGCTTTGGACAGAGAATTCAAACGCCTATCAACCGAGTCCCGTAGAGATGAACCGTCCAAGACAGGTATGGCCGTATTCTTAGCCAATCTGGCCACCGGCGGGTCGACTTTAGGAGGAAAAGACCACTGCTGCACATTTTCTGCCGGAAATGGATAAAGAGTATCCATGCGTTTCGTGGCAGAAAACCGGTGATTAGGGCGGTCCCAGGCCTTAGAGAGGACCTTGTCGAATTCGCCATGTATGGGGAATACAACCGTTTGCGGTTTCCTAGAGTGGAAAAGAGGGAATTCCTGGCTAACAGCGGAAGGAGATTCCCCCTGGATATCAAAAGTATCCCGGACCGCCGCCACCATAGTGGACAGTTTTGGCGAGGGTTCCAGCTCTGTGTCCTCGTCAGAACTGGATCTTTCCCCTTCCGATCTATGGTACCTGCGAGAAGGGGAAGTGTCTGAACGGGCCTCCAGGCGAGGAGGGGAAGCAGAATTATCCGAGGAAGGATGCTGCTGTGTACGCTGCCTCTTAGCGGCCGAGCATCCTCTGTGGGAACCACTGGGAAGCGGATTAGTGTTAGTCACAGGATCCGTGGACGCCATGCGTTCCATGAAGGCCATGGCGGCCCGAGAGACTTGGGCTAAATCAGCAGCCGCCCTAGAAATGGCAGAGGCCCAAGCGGGTTCCGCGGGCTCCGACGGGGCGGAGGGAGGACTGGGCTGAGTGAGAGGAGGAGGAGGGGGGGAGGATGATCCTGTCCAGAGGCAAGACAAGAGTCCTGTGACCGAAAGTGGCAAACAGCAGACTTTACATAGCCCCAGTGGGGCCTGATGAGCCGACTTGGATTTTTGTGGGGCCCCAGGTTTCGGCATGATGGCAGCAATCCCTGCAAAGCAAGGGGTCAGGATCTCCTACCGTTCCCGCAGCACGCTGAGGAATTACTATCCTACCGCGAAAAATATTAAATAATATGAACAATAATAGAGCCGCGGCCGCCGGAAGGGTAGGAAGGCCCGCTCCCTAGAACACCGCTGTGGGAGAGCCGAGGAAGTGCCACTTCTGCATAGCAATTGCCCCAGACAGGAATCCTTCCCCCCTTCAAACCACCCACTAAGCAGCCCTAAGTGTCACACCGGGAGACAGAGGGAGGACAGTGTACTTATCTGCGCCTGCAGTCTTCGCCCTCTGATCCACACCAGCGGAGGTCACCTCTTCAGTCAGCTGGCACAAGGAGTGGTAGTGATCTGGAGGAGGGCAGGAAGGTGACCCCAAATCTGGTAGGCCGCCGGAGCTGCAGATCGAGCCCGGTTCCACTTAACTTCTGGGGGAGGGTGGGAGGTAGCCGGGGACGTCAGTTCAACCCCGGCGCTCGCTCCAACGAGAGATCAGGGAAGCAAAATTGCGACCCTGCGTCCTCTGCTGAAAAAAACAAACGGGAGTAGAGTCAAAATGTCACCTCCTTATCCGACACTAAGCAAGACTGGGGTCCTCCCGGTGGAGCATGGGGGTATAGCCCGGGGAGGAGGAGCTCTCTCTTTTATTTGCATAGTATCTCCTCCTAGTAATGACCTAGGCTATACCCATGGTCTGTGTCCCCCAATGGAATGTGCGAGAAACTGATCACGTCTATAGTTACAAGCCAACAATCTTGTGAGACATCTTTTAACTCTTGTATAGATTATAAAAAGTGTGCAGTATCCAGCAGAAATGATTTTGTTTTCCTCACCAATGGTGTCAGTATTTTCTCTAGGACTATTGCCAGAGGGGATAATACGGAATTTACAGAGGCGACAATTGGTCGACCTGGAGGATCAACCAAGGTCTTATGCACTTTCGGCAGTATATAAAATACTGGCGTCACCGGTAAGTAGTTAATCAGAAACTCATATACTTTTTTATCAATGACCCTACGATCCGCATAGCTCATCACCAAATTGCGAATTTTTTTCTTTATGTCAAATACAGGATTTCGATCCAATATTTGATAGGTGTTAGTGTCACTTAGTTGTCGATTCACCTCTTGTATATATTTAGTCTTATCCATGATAACAATTGAGCCCCCCTTATCGGCGGGATTAATAATCAAGGATTTATCCGCCATTAAATCATGTATTGCTTGTCTCTCCTTTTTTGTAATATTCTGTTTTAACTTGTA
Source organism: Bufo bufo (assembly GCF_905171765.1). NCBI lineage: Eukaryota > Metazoa > Chordata > Amphibia > Anura > Bufonidae > Bufo > Bufo bufo. The sequence goes on from NC_053390.1 coordinate 291,886,954, forward strand.
ACTCCCCTTTTATGGCCATGTCCATTTCTTTTTGTATATCATTGGTCACCAGATGTACAAATGTTTCCACTGGATGATAACTTTTCGGTGGGACAAAAGTACTATTAATACGTAAGCCCAAATCGGTTAGTTTTAGTGATTCACCATCATTATCCTCGCGATCACCAGAATCGTGCAAACCTTGGAATTGTGATTGTTCCTTCACCGAAAAGTGTGCCTTAAGCCTCACCTTTCGGAAAAATTGCTGGAGATCTATATCCATTTGGAAGGAGTCAAAACAACTGACAGGGCAAAATGAAAGACCCTTCTCCAAGATCTGCATGACATTAGGGTCTAACACCTTAGAGGAAAGATTTATGACCACGGAGGATCCTCCAGGTCGACCAATTGTTGCCTCTGTAAATTCCGTATTATCCCCTTTGGCAATAGTCCTAGAGAAAATACTGACACCATTGGTGAGGAAAACAAAATCATTTCTGCTGGATACTGCACACTTTTTACAATCTATACAGGAGTTGAAAGATGTCTCACAAGATTGATGGCTTGTAACTATAGACGTGATCAGTTTATACACGTCTATAGAGCACAATAAAGGTATAGAAGCAATATCAGGGCTTCTACGGTCGAGTTCACATTCTACTGAAAAGGAAGAATTTTTTGTGGAATTATTACAGCTGGTATTACATGAGAATTACTTTTTATTTGGTGATTCCGTCTATTTACAGCGACGCGGGACCACGATGGGTTCGAATGTGGCCCCGCCCTACGCAAATGCATACATGTCCTCTTTTGAAGAGAAATATGTCTACACTTATGAGGATTTTCATAAATTTGCATTAATCTGGAAAAGATTTATAGGTGACGTGTTTTGCGTATGGGCGCACTCGAGTCCCTCCTCCAGTTTTTTGGACACTGTGGTGATGAAAAAAGAGGATGGACACTTGTGTACAGACCTATATAGAAAAGAAACAGATAAAAACAGTATTTTACATTTTCAGAGCTCCCATCCTCCAGCACTTAAGAAAGCTATTCCCAAATCCCAGTACATGCGGGTCAAGAATATTGTGACAGACCCTGAGAAACAATGTAATAGGATAGAAGAAATGACATCTAGATTTGTGGATAGATTTCTGATAGGAAGGACATGCTTGATGTCTGCACTAGAAGACGGTACCTTTCGTAGTAAGGGGGAACGGTATGGAGTACTGAGCACCATCCACAAGGTGTGGTGGAAGGCCAGGGAGGTCACAAAGGTCATTGGGTATACGACGTATACTCCAATTTGGCCTAATTATATGTACAAAGAGTTGGATAAACTTGCGGAATTACGAGTGTGGAATTCGTATAACCTGAATAGAATGCATCAGTTGTACTCTGAGGGTATATTGAAAGAATTCGCACAGCTACAACAGGAATTTAATATCCCTAAGAAATTCTTCTATTTGTACTTACAGCTTCGACACGCCGTAAAAACGCAAGACAAGGCTGAGAAAGTTGCCCCTGCTCCAAAACACAGTATTATAGACCTCGCAGCGACAAGTGGTACCACTAATGGTGTTATTTCCTGTCACTACAGTGTATTTATTGATATGCAAGTTAAAAATACACCTTTACAACTATTTGATAAGTGGAAGTCAGACATATCAGACCTCACTGAGGAACAGTGGGAAAAAGTGTTGGAAGACTGCCCGTCGCTGGCTGTCAGTGAAGCGCAGAGAGTTTCCCAATTGTACTTACTACATAGGGTTTACAGGACGCCAGTAGTATTGAAAAAAATGAGGTATAGGGACAATGACCGCTGCCCAAGATGCGACACATCTAATGCGGACTTGATCCATCTCATGTGGAATTGTCCGAGACTGAGGCGGTATTGGACAGGGGTCATTGAAATAATAAACACTGTGTTCGAGGTAAGCCTTGATGTTACACCGTTGATATGTGTGTTGGGGCTTTTTGAGATATTGCCGGGCATGGCAAAAAAGAAGCTGGCTATTGGACGAATACTATATCAAGCTAGAAAAAGCATAGCTTTCCATTGGATAGATATACTGCCACCGACAGTGAAGGAACTGGAGGCTAGGGTACACATTCTAGTTCAAATGGAGAAATATGTCTATCAAAAAAGGGGGTCCATGAAAAAGTTTGAGACGGTGTGGTTTTCCTGGATGCAGCATTACAATGGAGTATTTAGCCCGTAGGTCAGCTATGATGTAAAGTATTGTCTGGATATTTCTAGTTAATATGAGCAGGGATGTTATGTGTATGAAGCGCTTGGATGAGAAATGGTGATGAGATATATATGAGTAAGAGATGGGTATGCGATGTATGGCTGAGATTATGGAATGCGAAATATGCATGATATGTGTAAAAGGATCTACTGTCGGACTTATTGCACGTTCCACGGACTCTGGACTCATTTGGTCACCGGACTCTGGGTAGGGGAGGGGTGGGGGAGGGTAGGTTGGGTTGCCTTTGTTCTCAAATATGCTTGTGAAAATCAAATAAAAATATCTGATTTAAAAAAAAGATTTGTGGATAGAGGCTACCCTGATAAAATACTGGTGAAGGCTATAGAAAACAGTGGGGGACAGGCTACAACACAACAAAAATAAGAGTAACCGTATGGCTTTTGTACACAGGTTCCATCCTTTTAATCACCATTTTGACAATGTGGTGCGGAAACATTGGCACATTTTGGCAAAATCTTACCCAACAGTGGAGGAATTTAAAAGCATGCCTTTGATTTGCAATAAACGTAGTACAAATTTGAGAGACCAACTAGTCTGGGCTGATCTAGGGAGCACTAGAGGGGGACAGATACAAAGAACTCTCATAAATCAAAAACCTGGTACATACCCCTGCCTTCATTGCATGCAATGCTCCAATGTTCAAAAGGGCCAGTTTTTCTACCACCCACACACTGGAAAACCATATATGATCAAGGACTATTATACCTGTGACACAACAAACGTGATTTACCTTATAAAATGTCCCTGCGGCCTACTGTATGTGGGGGAGACCATGCAGACAGTGAGGGACCGCATTGGTAAACATAAGTCCACTATACGGAATAAGAATTTATTACTCCCTGTACCGTTCCACTTTGATAAATGTAACCATTCCATCTCACAACTAAAATTCCAAATTTTAGAGCGGGTCTATCAACCAAGAAGGGGAGGTGATTTGAAAAAATTACTACTCAGAAGGGAGGCATATTGGATCCATACATTGGATACTCTACAACCCAGGGGAATGAATAGGGATTATGAGATTATGTGTTTTTAATAGTTTATAATTTGGAGTGTTGTTTTCACAGGCTGCAATACCGCGCAGATTTTTGAAGGTTTTTAGGCCTGCAGGATAACACGATTTGAAATAAGAATGGACACTCTGTTATGTTATATATGTAATTTCCTGTTTATTAAATCAGCTGATGATGTCATGACCAGGTGATCCTGCACCTATAAATGTGATCAGGTTTTCATTGTCATCATGCAGTCGAGAAAGGCTGGACGGGCCGAAACGCGTCCTGTTATTATTTTGTAGTTACAATAAAAGAATATAACTGATTGGAAACAAGAACGTCTGCTGGGACCTTTTTTGCTGCATTCATTAATGCTAGACAGACCTCTTCAATCACTGGAAAATAAGTTCACATCCAAAAATATAATTAAATATTAATAACTGCGTTGGAGGAAGAAATATGAAAAAGGGATATTGCCAGTACCATGGCATATAACACAGCAAGAATGAATGTATTAAAAAAATGTACACAGTGTTTTCATTTGGAAATCTGAGAGACAGGAATACTCCATCACGCCAGATGTTTGGTTAAGTCTTGTCTCTTCATTCTCTTACAAACCATCTGGTTTTCACTAAGTCTTTCATAAATCAGGACTTATCCAGGACAGGGGTGCTTTGCAGTCAAGCAATGTATGTTTAATATCTGTGCAGGTAATGACAGCTTCATATACAGCCATTTTAGATTGTTGATGATGCATGGATCATAATGAGATGAAAACACACACATAGTATACACTAGCTTTTCATCTCACCCTCTGGCTCCTCACACATTCATTGTGTACATATGGCCCTTCCCCTCCAAGACTCTCTGGCAGCTCTTCTGCTTCAACATACTTTCTCAGATCTGATGTTTCTACAACCTAAAGGATACAAAGAGAACTATGTTAAAATCAACACAGAGTCATGCAGCTTTATGTGTACTACCCATTTTGGATAAAAATGGCTGAAACATTGTGAGCTCTTGTGAGCAGAGCCCTCCTTTCCCTTGTCTGAACCTTTCATTGGTCGGTTACTCTGTAATAATTGATTCTGTCTGAATTGTAGTGCTGTGGAATACTGTATATTGGCTTTACATAAAATATTACTATTAGTATAATTAGAAACAGCAGAAACAATTCATTTGGGGGATTCTTATGAACCGTATATATCATTTTTCTGTCTGCTCTGAATTATTTTTTCACTCTAAAAGGTCAAACCAAATGTTGAAAAAATTAAAGAGCAGATTTTCCATTCCAAAGGAAAGTTTCCTTATTCACACTTAAGCTAAGGCTGAATGGTCCAGGAAATTTTACTGGGATATGGAAACACTGATGAAGAGTCATAGGGTGCATTTCTCAAATAAATCCCATCAATGTCATTCTTTGTACTGGAATATGAGAAGACTTTGCAAAACATTAAAGCATGTACATACACATCATTTTACACTGGCGTTTTCGGATCAGTTTTGCCCTAATGCATTCTGAATGGAAAAGGATCCGCTCAGAATGCATCAGTTTGCCTCCGTTAGTCTCCATTCTGCTCTGGGGGCGGACACCAAAACACTGCCTGCAGGGTTTTGCTGTCCCCTAGACGAAACTGAGCCAAACGGATCCGTCCTGGCACACAATGTAAGTCAATGGGGACGGATCTGTTTTCTCTGACACAATCTGACACAATAGAAAACGGATCCGTCTCCCATTGACTTTCAATAGAGTTCATGATGGATCCGTCTTGGCTATATAGACATAATACAACCGGATCCGTTCATGACGGATGCATGCGGTTGCATTATTGTAATGGAAGCGTTTTTGCAGATCCATGACGGATCCGCAAAAAACGCTAGTGTGAAAATAGCCTTACAAATAGTATGTCTAAATGAAAATGTTGAGTAAATGAATATTGTACACTGCATTACTTATCTACTAACGATCATAGGTTACAGTGTTGCGTTCACAGTGTTGCTAGCGTATGAGCTGGAATTTCCCAGCTTCCTTGCTACATAGGTGTGTACATAGAGCTTGCTGTAGGGCAGGGGTGCACAACCTTTTCTGGTTGGGGGCCACATTGTCAGACTGAAAGAATCTTAAGGGCCGAAAATAAAAGTTAAAGGGGTATTACCAACTGAAATGTCTGGTTACAAATCCTGGATTTCCATCTAATGAGAGAATACATGAAAAATGCATGTGAGCAGCCATTAGACATAGACATACATGTCACCAGATGGTTGAGGGCCGCACAGAATGATATTGAGGTTGTGCACCCCTGCTCTAGTGATTTGCATTCTGGGAGGTGCTGGCTTTACACCAGTCAGGGTAACAATCTGATGTGTAGAAAAAAAATACAACATAGAAGTTGCGGTTGGGTATCAACTCAGGATGATAATACAGGCTGTAACTCACAATTAATAAAAGCAATACAGGGGGGAGTTTTACTAAGCTAAATGCCACAGAATTCTGGCTTAATTTCCCCCCACAAATGGTGCACATGCATCGTAGTACAATTATTATGTGTTCTAAACACTTTCTGTGGCTAGCTTTTAAGATGTGCCAATGTGTTCTGGCAATAAGTGAGACAAAAGTGATAAAAGATATACCAAATTTATCAATCAGCATGAGCCACTGTGGTAAATCTGGCACGTCTTTCGACTGTCCAAATTTACACTAAATGTTAGAGGTTTAGTAAATTTGTCCCCTCTGTGTCTACAGTTACCCAACTTTTATTTAAATTGGAAAAAAATAAATAGAAACCTAAATAAATTGAAATTAAACGTCCGGCTAAATGAATGGAAGTTTGTGGTCTTTTTCTTTCCCAGTATGGGAAAGGTACTGTAAATCTTGAATTTTACACTAAATTGTTCCGCTGTTTCTGGATTTAATTCCTGATTTAATTATTGATTGCCTTTACCTGTGCATTAAAAAGGTCACTTCGTCCTGCAGCAGGGTTTTCTGTATCACATACTATTAAAGTGCTCTTTATACAAGCATGGAAGGAGTCCTGTGAAACAAAATACATATCTCACTGTGATATAAGGCAGTGATCATGTTCTGCTGCAATAACAGCATTTATAAACCAGTTTCAGTTAACACATTGTATTGCATCAAGATACCATGAATAATTAGTGATCGTGTTGTGCTGCAATAACAGCATTTATATAACAGTTGTAGTTGACGCATTGTCAATACCAGTGTGCAGTAAGTTTGTAGAAGGAGAGGGACATTTAATTGCACCTCGGTAAATTACAGAAAAAAACACTTGCAATTTTGCTAGTACTGTTTAATAATCTGTGCACCAAACCTGTGATCTTTGATTTATAGGCCTCATAATAAAATGTCTGGTAAACGGAAGAGTGGAAAACAAAAAACCCAGGTCTCGTCATCCAAGTAGAACAAAGAACAATAGAAGCACCAGCCATTTGACCAGTAGTAATAGCAGCAGCAGGTACAGTTCTCCCAAAGAGGATGACAGTGTGGACTGGATAGCTCACTTCTCCTTTCATTCACAACAAGATGGTGTCGAGGTCACCTGAGCCTGACACCGTGCCTTGAAGCCAGGGGCCACAGCATTCCTTCTGTTCCTCCTACTTGTGGCCCCAAAAAAGCTTTTCAGTTGCATCAGCTGTCTTCACTGCGCTCTCCTAGTGGTGTGGCCTTTTTTTCCTAAGAAGAGGCAACACAACTCAACTCGCTAGAAGACACTCAGAAGAGTCTCCGTGTTGCTGAGTTGCGTGAGAACAGCCAGCGTTTGGACTGCCATAAGAAGGGGGTTCCGATAGAGGGGAACCCATGTATTGCTCTGTTGGTGGTAGTAGTAGCAGTAGTGGCACTTGTAGCCATGGTGGTGGTGGTAGGGGTAGCCCTGGAATCAGTGGCACTTGGGTGAAATACAAAGCAGAGAATCGAGAGGGGGGTCAAGGAGCCCAGAATGACATATCACTGTATGATAAAAGTAGCAGGGAGGGTGAGGACTATGACAATGATTGTGTGTTGAACAGGACCTGGGAGCTGGATCAGGGCGCTGAGGAGGAGGTGACATCTGAAGAGGAGGGTGGTGGGTGCGGTGGCAATAAAAAGCAGAGGCAGTTGTACTCCACAGTGCCAGCCGACAATAGCAGGAACATCGTTGCTGTGCTGCATTTGGATGAAATAACACATGCCCCCTGCATGGCGCACATAATGTGTTCCCTGACTCCACAGACTTTTTGACAGCCATATTGGAACAGAACTGGCCCAGTTTGCTCTTGCTGTATTTTCTTTTCCAGCCTCTGGTGTGATCTCAGAGAGGGTTTTCAGAGCAGCAGGTGGAGTCGTCACACCCAAACTGACAAAGTTGTCCACCAGTGTGCAAAACGTCATAGTAGTCAAAATGAACGAGGCATGGATCCATGAGAATTCTCAGACACCTCCATCTATGGATGTAAAATACATCTGCCACTGCTAATGGTGGCTATTGATTGCCTCCCCATCATGCCACTGCCTGCCCAGCTGCCATCATGTTCTGTACAATATGGCCACCGCCACAGCTACTACTCCTCCTCCTTTCATAGATTGTAAGCTCTTGCGAGCAGGGCCCTCAATCCTCTTGTTGTAATTATTGACATTAGGGATCGACCGATTATAGGTTTGGCCGATATTATTGGCCGATATTGAGGATTTTGAACGTTATCGGTATCGGCATCTATTTTGCCGATATACCGATAACGTATTGGGAACACAGATCGCGCTGCTCTCAGCGCTCTCTGTGTTCCCTCCGCAGCACAGGGGAGAAGGAAGCCGTGTCTCCCTCCCCCTGTGCTGCTGCTGCCACTGCCGCCAATGAGAGGAGAGAACATAAGAGGAGGGGAGGGGCTGTGGCCACTGCGCCACCAATGAAGATAAGTCTTTCATTCATTCATATACAGGAGGCGGGAGCTGGCTGCAGAATCACATAGCCGGCTCCCGACCTCTATGAGCTGTAGCTGCGATCTGCGGTAGTTAACTCCTCAGGTGCCGCGGATCGCAGCCACCGCTCATAGAGGTCGGGAGCAGGCTATGTGATTCTGCAGCCAGCTCCCGCCTCCTGTATATGAATGATTGAGAGACTTATCTTCATTGGTGGCGCAGTGCGCCCCCCACCCCCATCCCAATAGTAAAAACATTGGTGGCGCAGTGCGCCCCCCCCCACCCCCCACCCAGTATTACTCATTGGTGGCAGTGGCCACAGGATCCCCTCTCCCCTGCTCCTCCGATCGGAGCCCCAGCTGTGTAAGCCTGGGGCTCCGATCGGTTACCATGGCAGCCAGGACGCTATTGAAGCCCTGGCTGCCATGGTAAGCTCCATGCTGCTGTGTGCACAGAGCACAGAGCAGCAGGGACAGTGTGAGATCCTATTCACCCTGATAGAGATCTATCAGGGGGAATAGGACAAGGGTTCTAGTCCCTAAGGGGGCTAAAAGTTAGTAAAAAAAAAAAAACACAAAAATATTAAGTATAAATGAAAAAGATTAAAAAAAAAAAAAATACACATTAACAATAAACAAAAAAAATACACATTAACAATAAACATATTAATTTTCAGCAGATTTGTGTAGGAAATTTTTTTTTTCTCAAAAATGAAAATTCCCAGAATATCGGTATAAATTATCGGCTATCGGCCTGAAAGTTCACAAATTATCGGTATCGGCCCTAAAAAATCAATATCGGTCGATCCCTAATTGACATGTCTGTTGCTATGTTATTTATGACTGTTTGTACATGAACCCTGAACTGTAAAGCGCTGTGGAATATGTTGGCACTATATAAATAAAGATAATTATTATTATTACCAGTAGCCTTACCCAGCTGCCACTACTACCCCTACAAAGCTGCACACACATCTATTCTACTGCCTTGTCCTTTCCATGCTGTGCTGCTCTTGCTGCCGCTACTATTGAGGCCACATCCCACTTTCCACATCCACACTGTACTGCTGCTGCTCCCAATTTTTCCAATCTTGTTCAGAAACCACTAATTCTTTTGATATACTAACACTTGTATATAAACAGGGACAGCCATCTTTCGTTAAGGCACAATTTTTTGGAACACTTGCTGAGAACAAGACATTGTTTTATTCTGATAACACTGTTTGTGTTTAAACGCCATCTGCCCCCAATAAGGGACATTTTTGAAAGAAGCTTAACAAATGTTCTGGCGCAGGGTGTTTTTAAAGCATTTACCCATAACTATATGGCAGTGGCATATATATGGAATCCTCATTGTGTACATAGCTGAGATGCTGTAGTAGCAGACTGTGAAATTTCATTTTTTTTCTATCACTTGGGAAGCTGAAGGGCTCCTTATCTCTGCTCTCTGACATTATAAACACTCATTATAGCTCAATCCTTATCTTACTAATAAGAATGTGGCTTAAATAAGTGTTTATGACCTCTTAGTAGTTTAGAGATAAGGTTTATTAGATGACCAGCTCAAATGTGATACAATTTTTAGACAAAAATGAGTAAAATGTGGCGGTTGGGGTGTAGGATGGAGGGGGAAAAAAAGACAGACCAAATGGATAAAATATGAGTCCTAAGAGACCTCAGAGTATCATATGACAATTTTCAGGTCAATTGGATCACTGATTTGGAACCAAACTGAATTTTTTTACATATTCAACACAAAACAAATTTCAAGAACTTCACTCATCTCTAGTTCTTCCTTCATGCTAACTAAAAACATTTCGCCCTGCTATAGGTTTTCATCTCCGAACTGCCTGCAGATGCTCATCTCCAATGTACTATGCATTTCCTGCCTGTAAGTGACTTTGCCTTTGTCATGGTCTTAGATTAAGAACAGACTTTACCTTGGTTTCATGAAGCACTTGAAAGAAAGTCTCCGAGTTGGAAGAGCTGTCTCGCAGATCAACAATGAGGGTCATACCTAAATCACGTAGATCAGATCTGAAACAGAATAGGAAACTCTGCAGACACATCCAACATTTAATTAAACATATATTAATTAAATAATAATTTCAGAGGTCAATCTATGAAATGATTCCCTACATATCCTTTTCCCAAGTATTGCTCAATGCCAGATTAACATTTGGGCTAGTTCACACTGAGTTTTAGGTGTTTTTTTAAGCTGATTTTGAAGCTGAAACGAAACCAAATCAGCCCCACAAATGCCTCAGAGCAGCCTCCCTTTCATTTCAAATGGAAGGAGCACTTTCTGTTTTTTCAACATGGAAAAAAGAAGCATCATGCCCTATCTTGGAGTGGAATCCGCACCGAATCTCCCATTGAAATTAATGGAAAGCATAAAAAACAGCTCTGTACATGTCTGCACGATTTTTGATATGGATCCTCACCAAAAACCACAAGCTGAAAGTACTGAAGTAAACACCCACTAGTTAAAAAAAAATTAAAAAAATTGAAAAACGCATCAAAAACCACATGTTCTTCCAACAGCTATGTAAAGTGTATGAGGAGCTTTAGACTTTTGTATTGCTCTGCTACAAAATATGTTAAGAACTCTCATTATTATGTATAATCGTTACCTGAGAAGAGAGAACAAATATAATATTGCTTCCTGAATATTTTTCTGGGTGTATTCTGCCACAGCTTTAGATGGAGATACAATTAACAGTGCACTCTTTTCTCTGTCTTGTGCACCTACACAGAAATACAAAACTAATTAGACTATGGGGCCACAGGTATAGCAATTGAGGACAACAGTTGCTTATATCAATCGATTAGCGCTTCTTCTAACCTTTTCCCACAAACAATATAAAACCCATTGCTAGATTTTATTATAACAATTTTGCATAAGCATCATCTTTAAATGACAGATAAGGTTTGCATCAGCAGTAACCTATGACAGTATTAAGATGACCAAGATTTTATATTGTTGAGTTGTCCCAGAAAGCTTATTCAAGATATACACTTATTCCTTTTTATGCAGAATCCTCATTTGTGCTCTTATTTGATGTAACTAGTTCAGAAGTTAAAGACTTAAAAAATATAAAGAAAACTTTCGAAGGTTGGTTAAAAGGGTTTTCCGAGATTATGATACTGATGACCTATCCTCTGGAAAGTGGTGTACATAGAGAAGTAAGGGCCCCATAGCAAGGATCAAACCAGGCCCCCCCACACAGGACAGAAGGGTTTCTGTCTAAACCCCTTTCAATGACCCTTGGGCTATTTTTTCCACTGCTTCATTTGTTCCTTTAGAGGGTAGTGTCCTGACCAAGTTTTAACCCCCAGTAAAAAGGGGGATGATTCCAACTGGGCCCCCTCTTGCCCTGGGCCTCATATGGTAGTTACGCCCCTGCCTGTGGATAGGTCATCAATATCTGATCAGTGGGGGTCCGACACCCGGCACCCCCGTCGATCAGCTGTTTCAGAAGGCAGCAATGCTCGCAGTAGCACCGCAGGCTAGTGATGACACGTTTATTGGTCACATGACCTAGGCGCAGCTCAGCCCCATTGAAGTAAATGGGGTTCAGCGCAATACCAAACACAGCCGCTATACAATGTATGGTGCTGTGCTTGGTAAGCTGTGAGAAGGCAGTGTCGGTGCCTTCTCAAACAACTGATTAGATACTGATGACCCATCCATCAGATAGGTCATCAGTATCAAAATCTCAGAAAATCCTTTTAACCACAGATAGTGATGGAATATTCATATTATTGCCACCAGTGTCCACCACTTCCATTAACTAGAACAGAAGTGCTTGATGATCTGTTCTTATACCCTCTGCCTTTTTTTTTTTTTGTTCATAGTAATGCAAACGGATCCGTTCTGAACGGATCTAAGCGTTTGCATTATAGGTGCGGATCCGTCTGTGCAGATACCAGACGGATCCGACCTAAACGCAGTTGTGAAAGTAGCCTGAAATGATCACATTATCTGCTTGTACAAGCAGGTAAAACTATTATGTAGGTGCCCATCACCTTTCAGTAGACATACTGTAGTCACTGCTGCTCCTAACAACCAATTAGGTCACGGCTTTCATTTTAAAATCTGCAATTGTGAAAATGAAAGCTGCAATCTGATTGGATACTATGGGCCAGAATGACTTTCTGTACTCGGTTTTTTTTATCCTGTTTTAAATGTAAAATGTATTATATTAGAAAAGAAATATTACATTTAATATGTATTCTCACCAGGCAGGCAGATGACTCCAGATTCCAGTATGTCCCAGTTTACCTCTCGATGGAGGTGGTTGAAATCTACAATAGGAGATGATTGCAGCAAAGGCTTCTGAGGAAGAGATGCATCTAGTTCCGTTTTTGGCGAAGAAGGTGGTTCTTCAGGTTCAATGCCACACGCAGAAACGTTTTCTACTAATATAACAAAGATGTCAACAGTTGTAAAATAACTGCAAAAAGTGAACAAACGCTGAACCCGTAATTCAGAACAAAAAGGTCTTATTTCATTAGCATGTTCATTTGGCCTTGCTCCCATTTTACACTCTTTCTCTTTGTTTTCACTGGTGGGCTGGAAACCTCCTAAGGGAAAACAGTCTGCCATTTAAGACAGTACCATATCTGGTAAACTGTAACCTAATGGCACGTGCAATGTACATCTGTGTGTCAGCTTAGGCTACCATTCAGTGGGATCTTCATTAACAAGAACATGTTTACATGTATGTGCTTCCCAACCAGTCTGGTTTATGGAGAAAGGGGTTTAAGAGCTTTTGTATGTGACGTGTGGCAGTATTATTTTAGCAAGGGGGGTCACAGCACTCATCAATTGTATGGCTTTTCCTGGGTGCATGTCCCTTTTAGATCCCTTCTCCACCTTAGGATCAGACTTCTTCAAAGCATATCACATATTCAGACAGCACTCCAGTGATGATTGCAAAGTGACATAAAAAAATATGGAACGCTTCACGAATTTGCGTGTGGCAGTATTATACCGTAGGTTGGTGTATAGTACCAATAACCATTTGTATATGTCAACAATAAAGATGGCCATACATATTAGATGGCTGTCCACTGACAGCTATTCCTTCTGATTCATAGTAATCCCAGAAATCCCCGTTAAGATGGCCATACACTTTAGATGAATATCAGACAAATTCACCAATTTTAGTAGGACCGGCTGACCATCTAATGCAGGGATGTCTACAGACCTTGTTAAAATAAGAGGGGGTAATGTTAGACATGGCCCTGTCCCAACTTTTATGAGATGTGTTGTTGCCATAAAGTTCTAAATGAGCTAATCTTTATTCATAGGATGGTAAAATGTCTCACTTTCAACACTTGATATGTGGCCTATGATCTATTGTTAATAAATTATGGGTCTGTGAGATTTACAAATCATTGCATTCTCTTCATTTACATTTTACACAACTCCCCAACTTTTTTGCAATTGGAGTTACAAATTGACAAATAAAATTGCCCATTTCAGCTGATTTTAATTTCATACGTACGACCAGCTTAAGGGTCCATTCACACGTCCGTGGTGTGTTGCGGATCCGCAACACACCCGGCCGGCACCCCCTATAGAAATTCCTATTCTTGTCCGCAGCTGCGGACAAGAATAGGACATGATCTATCTTTTGTGGAGCTGCGGACGGAAAGTTCGGGGCCGAAACCCGGAAGTTCGGGGCCGCACTCCGCAAATGCGGAAGCGGAGAGCACATAGTGTGCTCTCCGCTTCACGTCCGGGCCCATAGAGAATGAATGGGTCCGAACCCATCCGCAAAATTGCGGAACGGGTGCGGACCCTTTGCGGACGTGTGAATGGGGCCTAAATCTGTTTTCCCTACAAATGACATTTAACTCATTAAGGACCATGGGAGAGATTTCTCATGAGGGGAACTTTTAAAGTCATTTTTGCAGTAGTCTGCATTGCCATAATTTGCACCTAATTTATTTAATGTTCCATCAAGTTTGATAAATTTGGTGCCTCTTTATGTCTAACACTTGTGTCTTTGGCTGTTACTCCATTTTCTACTCCACCCCTATGCTGGAGTCAGATTGTGACAATTTCTGCATCAGATCCTCAGCTCAAGGGGAAGCTAACCTTCTGGAGGAGAACAAACTATACGAATGTGGGGGTGTGAGAGATCAGCACCCAGCGATATCTCGAAACCTCTTGGAGCAAAACATGACAACAACTGGATATAGCAATTCCTCTTTATTTGAGATGACGCGTTTCGGAGTGTAAAACTCTATCAAGTATTTAGAAGTTCATCGTATAAAACTTCTGTCTTTTCCCCTCTGTAGAGTTTTGCTTTTCCTGACTGGGTGCCGGTTCTAGCTCCGGCAAAGCGATGCAGGCGCTGAGACGGTTGCGGCACCTGCATCGCTCTGCCTGAGCTAGAAATGGCGCCCAGCCAGGGAAAGCAAAATTCTACCGAGGGGAAAAAGATAAGTTTTAAGCAATGAACTTCTAATGACGAAGGAATTTTACATTCTGAAACGTCTTGTCATAGAGGTCACAAATAAAGAGAAATTGCTATATCCAATTGTGGTTGTGTTTTGCGCCAAGAGGTTTCAGGATATCCCTGGGTGCCGATTTCACGCACTCCCACATTCGTAAACCTGTAGATGATTGGCAGTTTTCTCCTAGGGAGAAAACTAAGAAGAAGCCAATCATCGGCACGTGGACAGCCATATCTCATGAATAACCATGACTCTTCTCAGACAGTCCTGACTCTTTTCCAGGCAACGTGTCACAAACGGATTGGAAAAAAGTGCAGCCCTGAGCTCCACCCACACCACTATCCCTACCTACTTGCACGGTCCGTCCTAACTGATGGTGCACAAATGGACGGCAGTCCCTGGCTTAAGTATGTGCAGGGGCCTACAGGAAGGGAACAAGGTGAAAGTAAACAAGAGACTAAGACAGAAAGGTAAGCTACTAGGCTGGGTAGAAACTAAACAAGCAAATAACAAACCGTAAGCAAAATCAAAACACAATGGAAGCCGAGGTCAAGTGCCAGGAGGTCCCGTCAGTACGAAGGAATAACACAGGATCAAGGTCAAATACAAATTAAGGTCAGGAGCCGGGAGATCACGTCAGTACGAAGGGATTACACAAGATCAGGAGTCAAATACAAGCCGAGGTAGAGTTCACAAAATCACACATGCAGGAAAACGCTAGTGAGTAGTAAGACCAATCACAGGCAACTTGTGACCAGAAAGTTGCCTGTTAAATAGGCCAGACTGAATGGTCACATGACGTGGCCAGAATCACGTGACTCTGCGTCAGCCCCAGCCAAAACCCTGAGCACCGACTCATATCCGTCGGCACTCGTCCCCGCCCCCTGCTCGTTGCTTAAGGGATGGAAGACGCCGGCCATGCTGAGGAAGCGTGCGCCGCCGGGTCCTCCCCACCCCCTTGTTACCAGGGAGATGAGGACGCTGGCCGTGTCTGACGCCGGCTCCTCCTCCTTCTCTATCAGCTGGACGCCGGCAGTGCTGCAAGGAGGGAGCGCACCGCCGGCTTCCTGTTACACAACAGCTGTGATGATCATGATTCTTGGCAACCACTTATTTTTAGCTCATGATTGACACACTGCTGAAATCCGCATACCTGTCATTACGTTTTGATGCTCTCAGTGAGGGAAGAATAAAGTTGCTTCGCTTTAAATCAGCTTGACAGGCTATCCATGCCCACTTTCCCACAACTTTTCAAAATTGGACAGAGTGGTGTAAAAATGGAAAAGAGTACAATTTTTGCACAAGTACGCCCAAAAAGTTACAAAGCCTTAATTTGCTACTTTTGGAGGTCATAATTCTGGAGTGCAGGGCTTGATAAACCACCCTCCACCTTGTCTCTGAAGCTTGTGTCATAATATATTTACGGGACAGGCTTTAGCTGGCTGCCCAAGCAATCATACTGTTGGCCAAGACCTTTTTACTTGGACATATACTAAATAAAAATGTATAGTAGACAATAGACAAAAAGGTATATTTCGGCCTAGTATTATATTATTACCAGAATAAAAAAAGATTTTTGTGAAACTCACCTGTAAAATCTCTTTCTCGCTTAGTTTATTGGGGGACACAGGACCGTGGGTATAGCTGCTTGCTGCCACTAGGAGGCGACACTAGGCTGAAAAGTGATAACTCCTCCCCTGCCGGCTATACCCCCTCCAGCCTGGAGAGAGCACATCAGTTTGTGCCCAAGCAATAGGAGTATGAGAAAAAAAAACATACGGTAAACAACCAAAAACTGACCAATGCCAGTCGGATCGAACCAGAACTGAGGGCCATACCGGCTCCTCAACGCCAGCATTTACGGCAAACAGAAATTACTGGGTGGGAGCTAAGCGAGAAAGAGATTTTACAGGTGAGTTTCACAAAAATCTCATTTTCTCGCTTGTATCATTGGGGGACACAGGACCATGGGACGTCCTAAAGCAGTCCACGGGGAGGGTAACAAACCACATGCCCATGGAAAAAAAACGACTTCGAGGACGCGTAACCCACTGCCGCCTGCAAGACCTTGCTGCCTGGAGCAGCAGCCGCCCATAGGAAGACACCCGGCAAAACTTGGTGAACGAGTGCCCAGAAGACCAAGACTCCGCCTTCTACAACTGGAAAGCTGCTGCATGACGGAGATGAACCCGAGAAACGCAGGCCGCTGGTCGGGTGGGCCAAGACTCAGCGAGCAATGCCTTACCCCGGGAGCGGAACACCCGAGCAGCTGGAAAACAGCACTTGGAGGCAGTCAGCTTTGACAAGGACCTCCAGGAAAAAATTGGTAAAAGTCCGTACAGCGGAAGCGCTAGTCACGGACAAGCAAACCTTGGAGGCCAAATCACCTGGCTGAAAAAGAGCTCGGTCTGTAGAATGCAAGGGAGAAAGAAAAGAAATCCATGTCTGTGAGGACGTGGAATGGTGACTACCTCCTGCAAAGAAAGAGGATACTGGGCGGAGCACTGCCTTATGTTCCTGCTAAAAGAAAAAAAGTACGAACAAGTACGAACAAGTACGAACTCCGAAAAATGCCACCAAAACGCTGGCTCCTGGCCGCAAACTGTGGGAGTAGAACTAAACTCCAGGTCCGCCGGATCCTCCTCTGGCCAAGAGAACGCTCTCTAGGAAGCGGAATATTGGTAGACCAATGAGAGAAATACTCTTACCGGGTGGGGTGCGAATACGACGTCCAACACCTCCACCGTACCCGAGGAACCCTGGGGTGTGGAAAAAAATGGAAATGGGCTTCCAGAGTCGTACGACCCATGGCTACTGGACAGCTAGACAGAGGAGAAGGCGAACAGTTATCCAACTCGAGGAGGGACAGGGAAGGAAAAGTGTGTTCCCTCCAAGGGACGAAACCCTTACCTGTAGTGAAAGGGCGTGACAGACACACGCTCTAGCCGTCAGGGGAGACTCTCAGTCCACCACTGGAATGAGTAGTGAAAGAATGACCACCGTTGGCTTGAGGTGACGTAGACATTATTCATATCAGAAGAGAGGTAGCACCGATGGTGTCACAGCATCAACCATTAAAAATCCAAGTCCCACTTATAACGACAACCTAGTGGTTGACGAGTGCCACAGGGACTAAGCTACCCAGTAGAACGCACTTGAAGGTAGGTGCTGATCAGCAATGGCAATCACTCCATCGCCACACCTGAGCTGACGACAGAAGGACAACAGTTGCCAGAGCAACAGGCACTCATAGGTGGTGTAAACCAGAAAGAAGCCAGAGCTAAAGTCCATTGCCTCTGAGACTGACGCTCTACAGAATCTATGGGTAATGCAATACTCTGCCTGAAGATGAGGCCACCCAAGGGAAGCCACAAGAGTAATGCTAACGCCATACTCCAGCAGAGGAGGAGGCCACACCGTAGAGGTCACCGATTGCAGTGTCAGACGAATCAGTCACCTGACGAAAAAGCTGTGCAGCAGGAAACCTAGCATATAATGGTGACGCAAACACCCTTTGTGCAGTAGGAGCTACCGCATGCTCCACCAGCGTAAAATGAAAAGGGCGCTGAACAAGAGCAACCGCCGAAGCAGTGGTCGGGTAGAACCCCTACCTGAAGGGGCTGCCCCACTACAGCGATTACGATCATCTAGCTCTAGCGTGAAGACTTTCCATGCGAAGGAAAGGCCCCTTGTAGTGGTCACTGCAGAGTGCTAGCATAACACCCTCACCTAGATAAGGAAGAGTGGTGAACAAGAATCCATAGTCAGTGGAATACTCTGCTTGCTGGATCGTAATCACAGCATTCTGGATAATGTGACTGACCTGAACGGTGGATGCCCATGGGGATGGGGGGTCTCTAGGACCCATAAGTGTTGCTGGGTGACCCCCCTGAGAGCACAAAGGTCGACATTTTCGTGCCCCCAACCCGTGCCGGAAGAACAGAAGGATACAATCTGGAAGTAGCCATAGAATCCCCTGGCCGTATCCATATGCCACTAGATGGAGAGTACCAGGTACAAGCGGTACCGACTGTTGTCACGGACCACTTTGAAGAAAACCAGGCATCTAGTGTTGTGGCATAGTTAAATTATAGCAAGCAAAAAATGCTAGTGATTCCCCCGTAAAGGAACATTTGTAAAGGGTAATGCCACAGGAAGCATGTGATGGCAAATGACTGATGGAATAGCATCCAGTGGTAGTGCGATCCTCTGGTTAAGGAAGGGGGTAGCGCGATAGTCAGAAACACAATCCGCAGAAGTGTAATTACCCCACCTATGGAGGAAGGGGGGGATGACTACGGTAAGCACTGCACTCAGTGGCAGAGCAATCACTCGACCTACGACAGGAAGTAACATACTCAGCAAGTACTGTAATCTGGGGTAGTGCAAGTACCTCATCTATCGAAGGGGGTAACGCATACTGCAGGAACGAGTTCAGTACCCGGCGGGAAGTGTCCATTACTTCACCCAAGTAAGGAGACAATGTATACATAAACACTGCAACGGCAGTGAGAATGCCATAATGCTACCTATACAAGAGACTAATACATACAGACAGTACTGTGCCCAGTGGAACAGCAATTCCGCCACCTACGGAGCTGGGGACGCCTATGGCTGGCATTGAGACCAGTGCTAGTGCGGTCAGTCCACCTAAGGAAGGAAATAAAGGTAAGTACTGTAACCAGTAGTAGTGCAAATACTGCCTAAGGAAGGGGGTAATGTATACACCAGTACCGTAATCTTGGAAGATTGAACAGGATTCATGTCAGAGTCTGAATAACTGAACCCCCCCCCCAGAACTAACCCCTCCGGGGGGGGGGGGGGGGGGTTTGCGTGATCGTGGGAGTGAGAAGGTGAGCCAGGAGGAAATATGACCTGCTGTGGCCCGCTCGTGCGCAGTTCCACCTCTCAGCCTCTAGTCCATGGCTGTTGCAGGCCGAGCCGGTATTGATAAAACAACCAAACTACCCCGGGGGTGGAATGGAACTCCTAAAGGTCCACTTACTGGATTGCGCAGATGGAGATTTATCAACCAAACGACCCAGGAGGGTGGATTGGGAATTTCCAGAGGTCTTGAAAATTTCAGTTGTCCTGCACCGGCTTTGCGCAGGTGGAGCCCTATCAATCAAACGGCCTCAGAGGGCGGATTGGGAAACCTTCAGATATACTCCACTGAATTTTTGCAGGTGGAGCATTATCCACCAAACGGCCTGGAGGGCGGATTGGGAATCCTTCAGATGTACTCCACTGGATTTGCACAGTTGGAGCCCTATCAACCAAACGCCTCAGAGGGCGGATTGGGAAACCTTCAGATATACTCCACTGAATTTTTGCAGGTGGAGCATTATCAACCAAACGGCCCGGAGGACGGATTGGGAATCCTTCAGATGTACTCCACTGGCTTTGCGCAGGTGGAGCATTATCGACCAAATGGCCCCGGAGGGCGGATTGGGAACCCTTCATACGTACTCCACTGGCTTTGCCCGAGTGGAGCACTATCAACCAAAACTGCCCGTAAGGTGGATTGGGAATCCTTCAGATGTACTCCACTGGATTTTGCACAGTTGGAGCATTATCAACGGCCCCGGAGGGTGGGTTGGGAACTGTGAGAAATTCTCCACTGTCCGGGATTGGGTACAGGCCCTGGGCATAGAGAGCTCAGTCTGTGAGGAGGGCAGGACCTGTATGGGCGCACTTTTTTTTTTATTTATTCAGTTGAGGACCTAACCTCAAATGGACAAGGAGTAGGAAAGGCTGCATACTGCAATATTAAGGCACATTGTGCCTGCAGATAGAGACCTAGGGTAAGGGTAATCTGGTCACCGGATTCAAAGATGTGGCTGGGTAGGAAGGGTTAATGTCCAAGGACCGGGGCGGAGCCAGCTGGCTCCCGGGCAGAATTCGCGCCAGAATATGGACCCGCCCCTCCGTACCTGAGGTGAAGTTGGGAGAAAAAACAGCGCGGCCGGAAAGAAATCGGAAGGCCCGAATAAAGCCGGGGCCTAGATTTTGTGGTGCCCAGCCGACTAGGATCTGCGCTCCGCCGCCGGGAAACGGAGGTACCCCGAACGGCACTAGCAGGCGCCCAAGATTATATCTGCCTAAAAAGGCGCAGTGCTTGGCCGACCGGGGAGCCCACCCGGTCGGTCTGAGAAAAGGGGGGCACGGAATGGAGTGCAGCGGCGCCAGTTTCTGAATGTCCCCTGCCCGATATGTTAGATTGGAGGGGGGTGGGGAGGAAGAATCTAAAATGCCGCCGCCGGGTTCGGGATTAACCCCTTCATTACCCGATTTATGAGGTGATATGCGGCGACTGGTGGAGGACTCGCAGCCTCCATAAGAAAGGGCCATGGTGTGACAGGGAGGTACAGTAATACTCACCTGTCTTCATCTGTGGTCTTCGCCCTTAGTCTTGTACCAGCAGGGCCACCCCACGACCGCTGGCACCAGGCATCAGGGGTCCGGGCAGAGAAGGGCTGGAGAGGAGGTGGCCCTCCTGCTGGCGGGAAGCAGGGGAGTGAGGCTGCCCTGGTCTGCTTTGTCTTCTTGGGGGAGGCAGGGCGGTGAAGCAAGCAACACCGGCCAGCCTCCCAGGGAGACAGGGACGCAAGCGTTCCTGTGCCCCATCCAGGAAATCTGTGAAAAATAACAAAATGAAGAAAATCAAAAGAGCCACCCTGCTGAGCAGGGAGGTCTGCCTCCTACGACACTAAGCTAAAAACTGATGTGCTCTCTCCAGGCTAGAGGGGGTATAGCCGGCAGGGGAGGAATTATCACTTTTCAGCCTAGTGTCGCCTCCTAGTGGCAGCAAGCAGCTATACCCACGGTCCTGTGTCCCCCAATGATACAAGCGAGAAATATAGCTAAAATATTTAAAAGGAATTTTATAAGCTTAAAGGCGTTTTCTAGGAGGAAAATATTGATGACCTATCCTCAGGATAGGTCATTAGTATGATTGGTGGTGGTCCAACACTGCCAAGGATCAGCTCCGTGCCTCTTCACAGCATACCAAGCAAAGCGCTGTTCATTGTTGCAGTGGCTGTGCTTGGTATTGCAGCCTAGGTCCATTCATTTGAACAAGGTTGAACTACACCTAGGCCATGTGACCAATGAATATGACATCATCGGCCTATGAAGATGATTGGTGGTGGTGGTCAGATATTGATGACCTATGATGAGGATAGGCCATCAATATTAAACCCCTAGAAAACTCCTTTAAAGATCCTAAAAAAAAACATAAAATATGTATGACTATGCATTGAAAGAAACCTGAACTATTCTTGAAAAAATGCTGAAAAATCACATTGCTAGTAATGTATAGTGAAAATTGTTTATACCAGGGATGCTTTTGTAACCTTCAGCTGTGAATTGCTTATAGAGGTAATACCATTGCACTACCATTCACATTATTATCTATAGTTCCGGAAAATTGTGATATGCATTTGTTTCATTTATCGTAGGGCATTAAAAATATAAGCCAATATACTGTACCTAACTCTGCAGTCAATCTTTGTTCATTTGTCTCCTGACCAATTCTGCTGATGTCCACTTCATCTTGGGAGGTGATATGAGGATTATTTTCTTCTTCCTTGCCACTAGACTTGGTCTGCTTAACATTAGGAGCTCCTTTTCTTGCCTCTGTCCTCATAGGTCCCCTACCCCTCTTGTTCCTCTTTTTTCTTCGCCCTCTTCCTGTCTTCTGAGACAATTCGCTGATCTGCTGCCAAGCAGGATGCTTTACTTTTTCATGGTGTTCTTTTGCCTCAACAGATAGCACTTGCATGTCCTCAACAGCATCACCTTCAAATGCTGACACTTCTTGACCATCTGCCCAGGTTCTGCCTGTTCTGGTCACTGAAGATCCTCTTAAAGGACAAATTTCATTTTCGCTATCCATTGGTTGTTGACTTTCTTTAAGTGCTTGTTTTAAATTGTCCAGTTGACAGTCATTTTGACATTCATCTATATGGTCATTACATTTTTCTTCTTTAGATGGATCTATGCTGGCTTCTGAGAAAATGTTCTGGCAGTCTGTAGTAATGTCACAAGTGGAAAGCACGTTCTCTGTTTCTTTATTCATATCCACATTTAAAGAGAAACCTTTTAGTGAATTTGATAAATTGTCAAATTCATGAGAACTACTTTTCTTTGCAGTTCCCTTGGCTTGCCAAGATATTTCCCTTTGTTCCACATTACAGTCCTTGGCATTTCTTACCTGAATTTCAGGTGATTCCCATAATTGTCTCCCTGAAAATAAATCTCTCTCATGTCTCTGAAGAAGATCCAAACCTTTTCTCCATTGAGCTAACACATCACTTTCAGCAGAATAGTTTGATGTATCGACATCCCAGTAACTTTTAACCTCAGTTGAAGATTTTGTTTGCTCTCCAGAATCTTCTGTGTGGGATCTACTTTCCCATACCTCTTCAGACCTTCCTTTTAAAGTGCTCAATGAACCTACCTTTCCAGGCTTCCTTTGGTGGAGCCATGCTTCTGGAGCTTTCTTTTTACCTTTTCTACTTGGAGCAGTCTTTGCTCTTGACAGCCATGTATCCCTGGGACTGTCATCTTTGCTAACTATGCCAGTATTGGGGGGACTTAATTCTACATATTCTCCTTCTACACAGTCTGCAGCAGAGCCAGAGAGAGAATCCAACATGGGCGGTGAAGCAGCACCAACTCTCCAGCTATGAATATCTTCTTGAATATCTGACAGTGGCAAATGGGAATTAACTTTGGGATCAAGCACTTCTCCAATGGTAATGCCTCCATCACCAGGACTTCGAAACTCCAGAGGTGGCATTAGAGGACCTGGGGGACATTTCCTCCCAACAATAAATCCATCCTTATGGATGAAACGAGGATAGATTACTTCTGACCATGGTAGTCGAAGGACTTTTTCCTCTACAGCAGCTAAACAGTTCTCAAGGCGGACTGAGCTACGGTCTTTATTAATGCTGTTAAGCCATTCAGCAGAAAATAGAAATGAGTGGGAGGACTCAGGTACCACAATCTCTTGTACACCACTGCCATCCTGAGAAAGGCACTTCAGCACAAGTCTGGGAGAACATTCCAAATATGGCACCACTTGCAAGTAAAAATCTCCAGGCTTTAAAAAGTGCCATGGAAGAGATGACAGCTGAATGAGGACCTTCTCACCAAGACAGAGTGGCCAGCCTTCATGAAAAAAGAGAAATCCACTGTATTGCGACTAGAAAACAAAGGACAAGACATAATTGTAATTACACATCGTTTGCTAGAAAGTAAGAAAGATAAAATATAAACATAACATGGTCGTTCACAATAGGGGTCAAAAACACACACTTACGCATGCCTGGTGCTGCACAGTCTGCAGGATTCTCTTGGCTGGTATGAGAAATTCCAAAGTATATCTCAGGGAGTCCTCACGATATGTCTTCTCTAGCACAGAAAACACTTGGGTTAGGAGGGTGGGTGCTGTCACCTCAAATGGAGGGTAAAGGGATGACAGTGTACTCTGTAGGCAATCCTCCACAGACTGAGGGGTCTGAAAAACATACATTTGGTTCTTCATATCATCCTGCATACACGTCTAAAATGCTAAACAATAAAAAAAAAATCGAACCATCACATGTGTTAGTGTTCACTACATTCGTGGAATATATCCTGCTTTGATATTAAGATAAATAGCAAAGTAATAAACATACAGGTAAATAAAGTGTAACTGTCATATTTTTTTTTATTTGCTAGTTTATTAGAGCTAGGCATGTATACCTGAGTTAGTCTGTCAATGACTGTCAAAAGATCTGTAACTACCTTATAATAACAGCTTTCATTAATGTCCCCTGTCCCTTTCCACTAGTCCCTTAAAAGATTGTTGCTAGGGCTTGTCTGTCTTCCCTTTAGTGTAAACAGAAGACAGAGGGGCAGTCCTCCACACTGTATGCCTGTATTAGGCTTCAGAGTGAGGAGGCGTGTCTCAGTAATCCAATCTGATTGGCTGGCAGGGAGCTGCTGGCTACAGCAAGTGTGTATGGGAAGTGAGGGAAAGCTGTTTTGGCCTCAGAGAACTGGTAGAGGAGCCATCTTGAGAAGATCCTCATATTGTAGAGGTTAAAACAGCTAAGGGAAAAACTCAAGGAAAAGAGTGGTATGTGAAGAAACTAAAGATTGCTTTATGCATAATGCTGCAGCAGCAATAGCATATGCTAAAATAGATTTTTTATGAAAACATGACAGTTAAACATTCTGTGGAGGACACTAGATGCTGGAGGTTTATTCTGTAGAAGAAAAAGAGGTGAGAGGAGCAGGGACATCTCTTTTTAAATTTTTACCTGTAAAGAAGAAAACTATGGGGAAAAAGTGGTTTGGATTGTGTGAGCTATTATTGGTTGAATTTTTGAACAAGAGATGTGTGAGTGGGAGGCTTTGTTTTTACCAAATGGAAAAAAAATTGGAAACTATGCAAATTTTCATGGATCCTCCTAAAGGTTTTAAACTATTTTTATGCCAAACCAAAGAAAGAGCAGCATCCATTTTTTTTGCTGGATGGAATACTGCAGATATCTGCACTTTTCCAACCAGTTAAAAAACAAAAACTAAACAGGAATGCAGACTAGACAGAAAATATGCACTTTTGGCTTCTTCTTAGAAGCCTATGTATCTTTTTTTAATAAGGTTTCCGAGTTAAAATTGTTGATACATGTAACAGAAAATAAAAAGAAAATGTGGTGTGAAAGAGGCATAAGACATGTCTACACAAAACAATTATTTCGGTACGATACATAGAGCCATGAGTGATCCTACAGATAAAACTAAAACAACCAACAACAAAAATACTGTTTATCGATGATGTAAACTGACCATTAACGCATAAAAGCCATCAGTCAACTTTTCCTACAGAATTAGTATGTCGTGGCCATCTGTGGTAGTGTTTATTGACTGGCGTATCAGTCCCAAGGACTTCGGTCAAGATACGTTGGAAACTTTTTTCTCTACAGCTGACCACTGTACACAATCTAAATGACATTTTTCCAATAATTTGATGGCTTCCCATCGTGCTTATCTGAGTGGGCGACAGCTCTGTTCTTGCTGGAAAATGTCTGAACGTCTGAACCTTCATGAAATACCAGGGATATGTAAATGTGTTATAACAATGCCGCTGCTGTTTCTGAACAAAGCCTTTCTTTACCAAAAGCTCAGAATCATTAAACCATACGTCAACTGTGACCGTTCAAGATTTTACACTGTTTTCATGGTTCTTAATGATTTAATGTATTTCAGTGGGCCTCATTTCATACTATTTTCACATATTAAAGCATATTATTTGCCAATCTAGTATTTCCTACTTTCCTTGCTATACATTGCTGGAGAAAAAAAACATATGAACGGTAAGTTTGAATATTCTTTTACAATTTCCTAATGCACAGATACCGTATACACTATATAGACATAAGTACATATTACAACTACACAAGCTTTTATGGCTCCCCATTCTAAAGCCATAGGCATAATATGGAGTTGGTATCCCCTTTTGCAGCTAAAAAAAACTTCCACTCTTCTGGAAGGACTTCCTAAAAGATTTTGGAGTGTGTCTGTGGGAATTTTTGTCCATTCATCCAGAAGAATAATTTGTGAGGTCAGACACTGATGTTATAAATGGTCTGGCTCACAATCTCTGTTCTGGTTTATCCCAAAGGTGTTTGATGGGACTGAAGTCAAGGCTCTGTGCGGCCAGTCAAGTTCTTCCACACCAAACTCATCTGACCATTCCTTTATGGACCAAGCTTTGTGCACTGGGGCACAGTCATCCTGGAACAGAAAAGCGTCTACCCAAAACTGTAGGCTTAAAACCGTCCAAAATGTCTTGGTATCCTTAAGCATTATGATTTCCTTTCACTACAACTAAGGGATCTAGGGCAACCCCACAAAACAACCCTATAGCATTATCTCTCCTCTCCCAAACTTTACAGTTGGCACAATGCAGTCAGGCAGGTAACGTTCTCCTGACATTCAAGAGGCATGATACATCACAGGACACATTTCTACTACCCCAGACTCCAGTGGAGGTAGACTTTACATCACTCCATCCAATGCTTGCCATTGTGTTTGGTGATGTAAGGCTTGTTCAGCCAAAGAAAAACTCATTCCACGAAGCTCCTGGAGCACAGTTTTTATTAATGCCAGAGGAGTGGTGTTGAGCGAACTTGTGTTTTTAGTTCGGTGTACAAGGTTCAGGTTATTGAAGAATTCCGTTATGGATTCCGCTACCAGGGACCATAACGGAATTCTATGACGGCATGCACCATGGAAGCCTATAAGAGGCATTCCGTATTGCATTACATTATATGCTGGCCATAGACTTCTATTATGACGGAATACAATACGGAATGCCTCTTATAGCCTTCCGTGGTACATACCGACACAGAATTCCGTTATGGTCCGTGGTAGCGGAATCCATATGACATAGAATTCCGTTATGGTCCGTGGTAGTGGAATCCATATGACATAGAACTCCGTTATGGTCCGTGGTAACGGAATCCATATGACATAGAATTCCGTTATGGTCCGTGGTAGCGGAATCCATATGACATAGAATTCCGTTATGGTCCGTGTTAGCGGAATCCATAACTGGATTCTTCGATAACCCGAACCTTGGACGCCAAACTAAAAACCCAAGTTCGCTCAACACTACAGAGGAGGTTTGTACTGTGTAGTTATTGAGTCAGAAGAGTGTTGCCTACTTTTATTTATTATGCACCTTAGCACTTGGCTTTACGTAGTCTGACACTTTGTTGCTTATGTTTAACCCCTTAAGGACTCAGCCCTATTTAACCTTAAGGACTTGGCCATTTTTTGCAAATCTGACCAGTGTCACTTTAAGTGCTGATAACTTTAAAACGCTTTGACTTACCCAGGCCGTTCTGAGATTGTTTTTTCGTCACATATTGTACTTCATGACACTGCTAAAATTGGGTCAAAAAAGTTAATTTTTTTCCATAACAAAATACCAGATTTACCAAAAATTTTGAAAAATTAGCAAATTTCAAAGTTTCAGTTTCTCTACTTCTGTAATACATAGTAATACCCCCAAAAATTGTGATGACTTTACATTCCCCATATGTTTACTTCATGTTTGTAGCATTTTGGGAATGATATTTTATTTTTTGGGGATGTTACAAGGCTTAGAAGTTTAGAAGCAAATCTTGAAATTTTTCAGAAATTTACAAAAACCCAATTTTTAGGGACCACTACAGGTCTGAAGTCACTTTGCGAGGCTTACATAATAGAAACCGCCCAAAAATGACCCCATTCTATAAACTACACCCCTCAAGGTATTCAAAACTGATTTTACAAACTTCGTTAACCCTTTAGGTGTTGCACAAGAGTTATTGGCAAATGGGGATGAAATTTGAGAATTTAATTTTTTTGCCTAGTTTTCCATTTTAACCCATTTTTTCCACTAACAAAGCAAGGGTTAACAGCCAAACAAGACTGTATCTTTATTGCCCTGACTCTGCCGTTTACAGAAACACCCCATATGTGGCCGTAAACTACTGTACGGGCACACAGTAGGGCGTAGAGGGAAAGGTGCGCCGTATGGTTTTTGGAAGCCAGATTTTGCTGGACTGGTTTTTTGACACCATGTCCCATTTGAAGCCCCCCTGATTAACCCCTAGAGTAGAAACTCCATAAAAGTGACCCCATCTAAGAAACTACACCCCTCAAGGTATTCAAAACTGATTTTACAAACTTTGTTAACCATTTAGGTGTTGCACAAGATTTAATGGAAAATAGAGATACAATTTCAAAATTTCACTTTTTTGGCAGATTTTCCATTTTAATATTTTTTTTCCAGTTACAAAGCAAGGATTAACAGCCAAACAAAACTCATTATTTATGGCCCTGATTCTGTAGTTTACAGAAACACCCCATATGTGGTCGTAAACCGCTGTACGGGCACAAGGCAGGGAGCAGAAGGAAAGGAATGCCATACGGTTTTTGGAATGTATGTAGACATGTATGTCCCAATACTTGTCTACATATGGTGACCTTTCTATGAAAACATACACTATATGGAGAAATTATACATACTGTACAAACTAAAACTCATCATAGCATTATGCCGCTTTTTTTTTTTTTTGGGCTGGCATGAAACACTATGGTGAACATTGCCGTTTTAGATGCCGGTCTTAATTACCCCTATACCTGGTGTTGGATCCGGCTGAGTTATGATGAGGTGCAGGCCTCTCCATAACCACTCCACCACTTCTAAATGTAAGACAGCCTCCTAGCTGCCTTACATTTAGACAATTTTCTACGCCTAAAACAGACGTGGAAAATGGTACATGAGACAGACCTGACGGCCCTTCTCCGTCCCTGCACCCCCCCTTTTTTAGACCTTGCTTGAGCAGGGAAAAGTTGCAGATTGCACCGCAATCTGCACCAGAAATACAACTAAGTTAGGCGTATTTCTCTTTGATAAATTACCCCCTATGAATTTCATGTAATTTTCATTGCATTTACATTCATAAGTTTATTATTATTAACGGTGGCTCAGTGGTTAGCACTGGTACCTTGCAGCACTGGGGTCCTCAGTTTGAAACTGGCCAAGGGCAACATGTGCATGGAGTTTGTATGTTCTCCCTGTGTATATTCTTCCCCCAGGTACTCCTGTTTCCTCCCACAGTCCAAAAACATATTAATAGAATAGGGATCGATGTGAGTGATAACACTGTACAGCGCAGATGTGGCACACTTATTAAGAGGTGTGTGCCTCTTAATAACTGTAGTATATCTGACCCAGCAGGGCATAGATTATATTAGGATAGGTCATCAATATCTGATCACTGGGGGTCTGACTCCTGGCACTGCCACTGGTCAGCCCTTTGAAGAGGATGTGCTTGATAAGCTGCAAGGAGGTTGCGGCGTTCACCAGAGTGCCTTGGCCTCTTCAAACAGTGGATTGGCAGGTGTGCCACCCCCACGATCAAGTATTGATAACATTATACATCCTGAAAACACCTTTAAGCCCAGCGTGTAAAATGCTGGTCTTAATAAATGCGCCCACTGGGCCAACAGCTTCTAGGACATGCAGTAAGTCGGACACTAATGGTCTATAGATTGGGTGTACTCTCTGCTAGGATTTTATCGCAGTTCTTACTTTAGACTAATAACATTTCAACTAAATGGAAACAAAATGGAGTGCATATGTAGAGTTTTGGATTCCTATGAGATGTTCTGCTTATTTGTCAGTTTTTCTGAGAGAAAAATATAAAAGAAAAACACAAGAAAAAAAAAAAAAAAAAGAAAGAACAAAAATGGCCAGAAGTGGGGACAGAAGCAGCGGCCAAACAGCAGCAATGGGGGGTGGGTTTTTATTTTTGCTACCTCTGAACCCATGTGTAAAGGAATACCACTTTAAGCTTGACTAAATGCAAAGGAGAATGCTGATAAAGTGCCCTCCAGGATGCCAGCCTCAGAACTGCAAAGAAGCCATTGAATGTATAAACCTGCTAGAATCTTCTAGTCATTTGTTTTTGGAAATGATTAGCAAAGCCATGAGTAGAAAGCCTGTAGGCATACACAAATTCCTCACCGTTTCCTATTATGTACCTGTATGTTGCCATATAGTGCTCTGGTGCAAGAATATGGATGGACACGGATAGAACTTATCACAATATTTCTGCCTCGAAAAAAAACATGTGTGAACCTAGGCCTATTGTAAGCTGCGCACGCAGAGTTGTGTAACAATGAGGTCTTGTGATGGAGTTTAGTTTATACAGAAACCTCAGAGTTTGGTGTAACTGGATCTTCCATGTGCGGGAGGACTTGTGTGTGAGGCCATGGTAACGGGATTTTGTATATTTAGACAGGATCATACTCAGTCTGCTGTTACACTGGTGTCTCAATCTCTCCCTGCCGACCCAGCTGTTTCCTGTCATATCTCCGCCAAAAAATATCTTGCTTTTGTCCAAGTTTCAGCAAACTACTGAACGGAACTGAAGTGAACTTAAAAAACAAAAATGCTGCGAGCCAAAATTGAGAAGAGACAGATTCAGATCTCTCACCCATCTTTGCTTTCAGCACTGTGAGTGAAAGTCCCCACTAGACATTACATATCCGTCAATGAGCAGAAGGGACACGTTAGGACTGTATTCTCTAGTGTTCTTCTATTGACCACACTACGTAAAAGGCGGCAAATACTCCTGCAGAACCTACCACTCTTCTGTTAGGGCTTGTTCACATCTCCAGTAACCTGATCAGATCTGGCAGGGAACAGCCGGATTCTACTATTCACCGCTGGATGCCAATTGACTATATTGGGATCCAGTGGCATAAATGGCGGGTGTCTGACAAATAGAGCAGCATGCAGCCGTTATTGTCTGGCCGACAGCACACATTTATGCAGGAACAGGCTACCGGAAGAGAATGCCGGATTTAGAAACACAACTGTGAGCCTACCCTTACAATCACAGCCATGTTTTCCTCTTGGGTCAAATTTCTACTGCAGATTTTTCACAGATTTGACCCTAGGCATGGTAAGGGTAAATGCACACGTTCAGGTCAATCTATGATGCAGATTTTTTTTTCGTGTGCGTGGATGAGATTTCTTAAAATCTCCACATTGCTATTACTGCAAATCCTCAGCAGAAAATCTGTAACATTTATGTCTCATGTGAACGTACCCTAACACGCAGGCTCGGACTGGCCCACAGGGGTACAGGGGAATCCCCCGGTGGGCCCCTAGTCTCCCACCCCCTGCACAAGTGGCACATAGCACAGGAGACTTACTGCACTACAGACATATATTCAATGTACAGCACCTCAACCAGCCTGTGTTCATATAAAAAACTTGTTAGATTATTTATTATATTTGAATGTATCCGTACGGTGGGCCCTAGGCACCCCAGTCCGACACTGCTAACACGTATAAAAACGTCAATGCCAATTAAAGTCAGAGGGAGGAGAAACCCAATCCCACGGATAAAGCACGACACGGCTACAAAAAGACACACAGCCGGCTCTAGTAGACTGCATCTCCATCAGTGTGCTGCAGTGTGTGAACAGGGTTTTTATAAGTACAATATGACACTGGAAGGCGAGAACTGTTATATCGGTCTGGCTCTGACCACTCTGCTGTGCATCCCCATAGCCATGGAAGGGGTGACACTTCCATTCATCTTTATAGGACTCTATAGTCCTGTGTCCAGCTATATCCAGGAGTCCCACTGAGTGTGAATGAAGCAGCATGGTCATTCATAAAGGGGGACACAAAACTGCCTGTTCTCATGATCGATGAGACCCT
The DNA here is from genome assembly GCF_905171765.1 of Bufo bufo. Classification (NCBI taxonomy): domain Eukaryota; kingdom Metazoa; phylum Chordata; class Amphibia; order Anura; family Bufonidae; genus Bufo; species Bufo bufo. The sequence goes on from NC_053390.1 coordinate 291,918,870, forward strand.
CAGCAGTCGAACCCCCACCTATTTAATAGTTCTCTCCTATCCAATGAATAGGGAAAAATTTGTAACCTGAATACCACTTAAATAGGTCCATTTGCCCTCCTATTCTATGTCCCCAAATTCAGGAACATATCCAAAAAGACGAAACAGAAAAACGCCTGTCAAGCTTTCTCTTGTTGACACTTCTGGGATCCCTTGCCAATAGGAGGAAGAATGGGTTTCCTAATGCTAGTAACATCTGGGCCTCAGCCAGGTTTCCTATAATGTAGACTCTTACAAAACCTGTAAGAACAATCGCTTATGTCAGTGAAGGTATTATTATACTGCTGCAGGGGCGCTCCAGTAATAACCACAGAGTAGAACAGAGGACTCCAATTCTGGATTCAGTCACCAGATACAGGTTCACATATGACAGAAGGATGCTGAATATCACTGTAATACCAATACTAAGGATAGGGACAAACCATGCTACAAGTACAATTCACATAAGGCGGTAAGATTTAATTTATATTAATAAAAAGCAAAAAATATGGAACACATAAATCATCAAAACTGGGCCCATAGAAAAAAACACACGGGGCAATGGCAGGGGTGCTCCCTAGGTGGTATTGTAGGGCTGAGGCAGGGAGTGGGAAGCTTGCAATGAAGATGGCCACAGTCACACACATCATATCAAAGTCAGGATCTGCCAACCAGCTATTGCGTATGACGGAAGGCCTCATTCACATTCACATTTTCCACAGACAGCACACATACCCATTGATTTTAATGTGTTTGTTCACATATCAGTAGTTTTTCACTGACCATAAGTCAGTTGAAAACTCACAAGGACATGTGCTACATTGGTCTGTTATGCAGAATGAACATGCCCTTTAAAGTCTATGGATCCGTAAAAACCACTGACACAACATGGATGGCATCTGTGTTCTATCAATGATCTTCATGGACCATTGGTAGGAGATGCTCTAACAATAAATTTTCAGCTGAGCAGTGTCCGAGGAATACAGATGACACATGGAGGACAAAAAACGGACGCACTGATCCTTCATGGATGAAACACCACGTCAAATGGACATGGAAATGTGAACAAGGCATAAGGCCTGGATCTACTTAACTTTAACTCATCCATTTACACTACAGTGTTTATCTGCAGATCAGAAAAAGCAAAGAGACATCCACTACTTTGGCCCGTCGAGTGGACCCATCATGGCCATTCGATTCTAAGATTCGGCAAAAACTACTGACTAGAACCTGGATGGCATCCGTGTTGCATCAATCTTCACTGACCATTCATAGGAGACTCTCTGGAAATCCCTTTTTCAGGTTAGCAGTGTACATGGAATACGGATGACACGCTGAGGTAGAACTACATATTAACCCCTTAAGGACCGGGCTCATTTTCACCTTAAGGACCAGGCCATTTTTTGGAAATCTGACCAGTGTCACTTTAAGTGCTAATAACTTTAAAACGCTTTGACTTATCCAGGCCATTCTGAGATTGTTTTTTCGTCACATATTGTACTTCATGACACTGGTAAAATGAAGTCAAAAAAATTATTTTTTTTGCACAAAAAAATACCTAATTTACCAAAAATTTGGAAAAATTTGCAAATTTCAAAGTTTCAGTTTCTCTACTTCTGTAATACATAGTAATACCCCAAAAAATTGTGATGACTTTACATTCCCCATATGTCTACTTCATGCTTGAATTGTTTTGGGAATGATATTTTATTTTTTGGGGATGTTATAAGGCTTAGAAGTTTAGAAGCAAATCTTGAAATTTTTCCGAAATTTACAAAAACTCAATTTTTAGGGACCAGTTCAGGTTTGAAGTCACTTTGCGAGGCTTACATAATAGAAACCACCCAAAAATGACCCCATCTAAGAAACTACACCCCTCAAGGTATTCAAAACTGATTTTGCATACATTGTTAACCCTTTAGGTGTTGCACAAGAGTTATTGGCAAATGGGGAGGAAATTTGAGAATTTGATTTTTTTGTCTAATTTTTCATTTTAACCCATTTTTTCCACTAACAAAGCAAGGGTTAACAGCCAAACAAGACAGTATCTTTATTGCCCTGACTCTGCTGTTTACAGAAACACCCAATATGTGGCCGTAAACTACTGTACGGCCTCACAGCGGGGCGTAGAGTGAAAGGTGCGCTGTTTGGTTTTTGGTAGGCTGATTTTTATGGACTGGTTTATTTACACCATGTCCCATTTGAAGCCCCCTGATGCACCCCTAGAGGAGAAACTCCCTAAAAGTGACCCCATCTAAGAAACTACACCCCTCAAGGTATTCAAAACTGATTTTACATACGTCGTTAACACTTTAGGTGTTGCACAAGAGTTATTGGCAAATGGAGATGAAATTTGAGAATTTCATTTTTTTGCCTAATTTTCAATTTTAACCCATTTTTTTCACTAACAAAGCAAGGGTTAACAGCCAAACATGACTGTATCTTTATTGCCCTGACTCTGCCATTTACAGAAACACCCAATATGTGGCCGTAAACTACTGTACGGTCACACAGCGGGGCGTAGAGTGAAAGGTGCGCCGACTGTTTTTTTGACACCATGTCCCATTTGAAGCCCCCTTGATGCACCCCTAGAGTAGAAACTCCATAAAAGTGACCCCATCTAAGAAACTACACCCCTCAAGGTATTCAAAACTGATTTTACAAACTTTGTTAACCCTTTAGGTGTTGCACAAGATTTAATGGAAAATAGAGACACAATTTCAAAATTTCACATTTTTGGCAGATTTTCCATTTTAATATTTTTTTTCCAGTTACAAAGCAAGGGTTAACAGCCAAACAAAACTCATTATTTATGGCCCTGATTCTGTAGTTTACAGAAACACCCCATATGTGGTCGTAAACCGCTGTACGGGCACACGGCAGGGCGCAGAAGGAAAGGAATGCCATACGGTTTTTGGAAGGCAGGTTTTGCTGGACTGTTTTTTTGACACCATGTCCCATTTGAAGCCCCCCTGATGCACCCCTAGAGTAGAAACTCCAGAAAAGTGACCCCATTTTAGAAACTACGGGATAGGGTGGCAGTATTGTTGGTACTAGTTTAGGGTACATATGATTTTTGGTTGCTCTATATTACACTTTTTGTGCGGCAAGGTAACAAGAATTAGCTTTTTTGGCACCGTTTTTTTTTTTTGTTATTTACAACATTCATCTGACAGGTTAGATCATGTGGTAATTTCATAGAGCAGGTTGTCACGGACGCGGCGATACCTAATATGTATTACATTTATTTAATTTATGTAAGTTTTACCCAATGATTTCATTTTTAAAACAAAAAAAAGTTTTAGTGTCTCCATAGTCTAAGAGTCATAGTTTTTCAGTTTTTGGGCGATTATCTTAAGTAGGGTCTCATTTTTTGCGGGAGGAGATGACGGTTTGATTGGCACTATTTTGGGGTGCATATGACTTTTTGATCGCTTGCTATTACACTTTTTGTGATGTAAGATGACAAAAAATTGCTTTTTTTACACAGTTTTTTTTTTTTTTTTTTTACGGTGGTCACCTGAGAGGTTAGGTCATGTGATATTTTTATAGAGTCGGTCGATATGGACGCGGCAATACCTAATATGTATACTTTTTTTTTATTTATGTAAGTTTTACACAATGATTTCATTTTTGAAACAAAAAAAATTATGTTTTAGTGTCTCCATAGTCTAAGAGCCATAGTTTTTTCAGTTTTTGGGTGATTATCTTAAGTAGGGTCTCATTTTTTGCGGGATGAGATGACGGTTTGATTGCTACAATTTTGGCGTACATGCGACTTTTTTGATCACTTTTATTACCTTTTTTTGGGAAGTAAGGTGAGCAAAATTTCAATTTCATCATAGTTTTTTATTTTTTATTTTTATGGCGTTCACCGTTCGGGTAAAGTAACATGACCGTTTTATAGATCAGGTCGTTACGGACGCGGCGATACCAAACATGTGTAGGGAATGTTATTTTTTTAATTTTTAATCAGTGATAAATGTGTTTTTGGATTTTTACTTTTTTTTCACTTTTTTTCACTTTTTTTTTTACCCAGATCCACTTGGTTCTTGAAGATCCAGTGGGTCTGATGTCTGTATAATACAGTACAGTACAATATATATTGTTCTGTACTGTATTTTACTTACACTGAACAGATCTATGCTTTCAGCACAGATCTGTTCAGCACCATGGACAGCAGGACGCCTGAGAGGCGTCCTGTTGCCATGGGAACCTTCCCCGTCTGCTCAGAACTTCGCAGACGGGGAAGGGTAAGGATGGGATCTGGCGGGGGGCTGTCTGGGAGCTCTCTCCCTCTCCATCGGGGGGCTGCAAAGGCACAGCAGCCCCCCGATCGGAGAGGGAGGGAGCTCCCTCTTACTGTTAACTTTTTCCATACAGCGGTCCGTACGGACCGCTGTATGGAAAGGGTTAAACGGCTGACATCGCATCACCGATGTCAGCCGTTTATACCAGGGAGTCAGCAATGTGCTGGCACCCTGGTATACCCACTCTACACCAACGATTATTCAATGGGAGGCGGGCGGGGGATCGCGATCCCGCCTGCCGCACCGCCCGCCTCCCGCACCGCCCCCACCGCCCGCAACACCCCCCCTGCACCTCCCACCGGGCTAAAATCATTCAGAGGTGCAGGGGGGGGTGATAAAAATATATTTTCGGCACACTAAAGTTTCTGATCGCCGCGGTCAGGGACCGCAGCGATCAGAAACAGCAGAAAGCGCAACAAACCGCAGGTCTGAATTGACCTGCGGTTTGTTGCGATCGCGGACATGGGGGGGTCACGGGACCCCCCCGCGCATTTAGCCGAGGTGCCTGCTCAATGATTTGAGCAGGCACCTTGTTCCGATCACAGCCGGCCGGGCGGCAGTGATCGGAACAACACATGACGTACCGGTACGTCATGTGTCCTTAAGGACTCGGGAAACATGCCGTACCCATACGTCATGTGTCCTTAAGGGGTTAAAGAGGACCTTTCACTACAATAAAAAAATCAAAACTAAGCATACAGACATGGAGAGCGGCGCCCAGGGATCTCCCTGCACTTACTATTATCCCTGGGCGCCGCTCCGTTCTCCCGGTATAGGCTCCGGTATCTTCATATTTTCGGCTCAACTTGGAGGAGCCTGCTCTTGTTCTCCTGGGCGTCTCCTTCTCCCAGGCTGGAGTGCTGGCCAATCGCAGCGCTCAGCTCATAGCCTGAGAGGTTTTTTTTCTCTCAGGCTATGAGCTGAGCGCTGCGATTGACCAGCACTCCAGCCTGGGAGAAGGAGACGCCCAGGAGAACAAGAGCAGGCTCCTCCAAGTTGAGCCGAAAATATGAAGATACCGGAGCCTATACCGGGAGAACGGAGCGGCGCCCAGGGATAATAGTAAGTGCAGGGAGATCCCTGGGCGCCGCTCTCCAGTTAATTTGGCCTGCTTAATACCGTACTACCTCCGAGGCATTTACGTGGCCAGCAACTGGTCATATATCATTTTATATATCTATATATTTGATATGTTTTGTAGTAATATATACTTTTATGCTTCAATAAAATAATGATTGAACCGTAAAGTGGTTCTTAAAAGGGAATTAAGAAAATGAAAACACTTAAATATTACTTTATTATAAATACACTGAACAAAAATATAAACGCGACACTTTCGGTTTTGCTCCCATTTTGCATGAGCTGAACTCAAAGATCTGAAACATTTTCTACATACACAAAAGACCCTTTACTGTCAAATATTGTTCACAAATCTGTCTAAATCTGTGTTAGTGAGCACTTCTCCTTTGCCGAGATAATCCATCTCACCTCAAAGGTGTGGCATATCAAGGTGCTGATTAGACAGCATGAATATTGCACAGGTGTGCCTTAGACTGCCCACAATAAAAGACCACTCTGAAATGTGCAGTTTGATCACACAGCACAATGCCACAGATGTTGCAACGTTTGAGGTAGCGTGCAATTGGCATGCTGACTGCAGGAATGTTTACCAGAGCTGTTGCCTGTGCAATGAATGTTCATTTCTCTACCATAAGCCATCTCCAAAGGCGTTTCAAAGAATTTGGCAGTACATCCAACCGGCCTCACAACCACAGACCACATGTAACCACATCAGCCCAGGACCTCCACATCCAGCATGTTCACCTCCATGATCGTCTGAGACCAGACACCCGGACAGCTGCAGCAACAATCGGTTTGCATAACCAAAGAATTTCTGCACAAACTGTCAGAAACAGTCTCAGGGAAGCTCATCTGCATGCTCATCAGGGTCTGGACCTGACTGCAGTTAGTAGTCGTAACCGACTTGAGTGGTTAAATGCTCACATTCGATGGCGTCTGGCAAGTTGGAGAGGCATTATGTTCATGGATGAGTCCCGGCTTTCACTGTTAAGGGCAGATGGCAGACAGCGTGTGTGGCGTCGTGTGGGTGAGCGTTTTGCTGACGTCAATGTTGTAGATGGAGTTATGGTATGGGCAGGCGTATGTTATGGACAACGAACACAGGTGCATTTTATTGATGGCATTTTGAATGCACAGATACCATGACGAGATCCTGAGGCCCATTGTTATGACATTCACCCACGACCATCGCCTCATGTTGCAGCATGATAATGCACGGCCCCATATTGCAAGGATCTGTACACAATTCCTGGAAACTGAAAAGATCCCAGTTCTTGCATGGCCAGCATACTCACCGAACATGTCACCCATTGAGCATGTTTGGGATGCTCTGGATCAGCGTATACGACAGGGTGTTCCAGTTCCTGACAATATTCTGCAATTTCACACAGCTATTGAAGAGGAGTGGACACACATTCCACAGGCCACAATCAACAACCTGATTGACTATGCGACGGAGATGTGTTGCACTTCGTGAGGCAAATGGTGGCCACACCAGAACTTAAAACCCTGCCCCCATCTCCCACTAAGCCACGCCCCTGATTCAGTTAGGCCACGCCCCCTCCCACTCCTCAGACGGCTGGGATTGGAAAAAATGAAGTTAAAAATCAACTTCTAGGTCATGCTAGGCCATGCTGCCGATTCAGTTAGGCCACAGATTCACACAGAAAGCCTGTGCATGCTTTCTGTTGGTAAACCTGCACCAGTGTGCACGTACCCGATGAGGCATGTGCCACTTGCATCACAACTGATCCAAGCGTGGGGATTAAGACTGGCATGAAAACCACCCGTCTTAAGGAGGGTACAGCTACATGGCAACACTGGATGCACGGCAGCTGTTGCAGTAAGAATTACAGGGGCATAGCAGAGTAGAGGTGATCCCATAGATATGAATGGGGTAACAGCGCAAGTCGCATGTGTGCCGGAACAGTGACACCTGGAGTCGCAGTTGTGGCACATGGGCGACTCGACCAGTGTCGCAATGTGCAGGAGTGGACTGGGAACCTAAAGGCTATGTGGACCTTTGCGGACTTTTTTTTTTAAATTATTGCATCATTTTAACTCTTTGAGATATAACGGCTCAATATTTTTAGGACCAATTGAAAGAAAATATTTTTAGCCCAAAATGAGTAAAATGCAATCACAAAAAAATTGTCTCCAAAGGTATACATAGCCTTTAAATAGCCTAAAAAAAACAACAAAAAAATAAAATAAAAGTGGCCCCAAGTTGTAGGCGAGTGTCACGAGCGTGTAACGAACTATCGCTGATGCTGTTGTGTCTAGGGTCAGAAGGTCGCAGAGGGTAGCTACACGCTCAGTTTCTCAAGAGATCGCTCCCTGACCTAGTGGTGAGAATAGATTCCAGTCCAGGTGTTCCTGCTTAGGTTTGCCATCCTTTTTGTCCCATTTAGGAATCTGTAGCTTTTCCTTTCAGCTGTTCTCTGTCAGCCACTCCCAGCTACTATATATTCTCCCATTCTGTTTCCCTTGTTGCCAGATATAGACCTTCTTTCCAGATCTTCTATGCGGACCTCTGGTGGAGTTGCTCCTATCTGCTGTCTCCCTTCGGGGTTATACGTGGTGTTAGTGTTGTTTATCTTTTCCCTGTTGTAGCCCTAGGTGTCAGTAGTGAGGACTAGTGCTCCCACTGTCCTACTCACTACCTAGTGCTTATTTCAGGGTAAGTCAGGGACGAGTCACGTGATCGTACGGGTGAGCAGCCCGTCTAGGGACGTCAGGGCAGCCAGGTGCCAGTGCCAGGTGAGCTAGGGGTCACCTCCCTCTCCCTAGTGGAAAGGTACTCCTCTTCCCTCCCCTCTGCGCTGCACATCTGTTACCTGCCATATCAGACGTGATAGCGAGTCTAAATTTCTATTATACACTATAAAAGTCTCTTATATACTATAGATAAGACACCTGTGTCAGTATCAGCATTATATACTATAGAGGAGACAGTTGTGTCAGCATCAGTATTATATACTATAGAGGAGACAGTTGTGTCAGTATCAGTATTATATACTATAGATGAGACAGTTATGTGTCAGTATCAGTATTATATACTATAGATGAGACAGTTATGTGTCAATATCAGTATTATATACTATAGATGAGACAGTTATGTGTCAATATCAGTATTATATACTATAGATGAGACAGTTATGTGTCAGTATCAGTATTATATACTATAGATGAGACAGTTGTGTGTCAGTATCAGCATTATATACTATAGATGAGCCAGTTGTGTGTCAGTATTATATACTATAGATGAGACAGTGGTGTATCAGTATTATATACTATAGATGAGACAGTTGTGGGTCAGTATTATATACTATAGATGAGACAGTTGTGTGTCAGTATTATATACTATAGATGAGACAGTTGTGTGTCAGCATCAGTATTATATACTATAGATGAGACAGTTATGTGTCAGTATCAGCATTATATACTATAGAGGAGACAGTTGTGTCAGCATCAGTATTATATACTATAGAGGAGACAGTTGTGTCAGTATCAGTATTATATACTATAGATGAGACAGTTATGTGTCAGTATCAGTATTATATACTATAGATGAGACAGTTATGTGTCAATATCAGTATTATATACTATAGATGAGACAGTTATGTGTCAATATCAGTATTATATACTATAGATGAGACAGTTATGTGTCAGTATCAGTATTATATACTATAGATGAGACAGTTGTGTGTCAGTATCAGCATTATATACTATAGATGAGCCAGTTGTGTGTCAGTATTATATACTATAGATGAGACAGTGGTGTATCAGTATTATATACTATAGATGAGACAGTTGTGTATCAGTATTATATACTATAGATGAGACAGTTATGTGTCAATATCAGTATTATATACTATAGATGAGACAGTTGTGTGTCAGTATCAGTATTATATACTATAGATGAGACAGTGGTGAATCAGTATTATATACTATAGATGAGACAGTTATGTGTCAGTACCAGTATTATATACTATAGATGAGACAGTTATGTGTCAGTACCAGTATTATATACTATAGATGAGACAGTTATGTGTCAGTACCAGTATTATATACTATAGATGAGACAGTTGTGTGTCAGTATCAGTATTATATACTATAGATGAGACAGTGGTGTATCAGTATTATATACTATAGATGAGACAGTTGTGTATCAGTATTATATACTATAGATGAGACAGTTGTGTGTCAGTATCAGTATTATATACTATAGATGAGACAGTTGTAGGTCAGTATTATATACTATAGATGAGACAGTTGTGGGTCAGTATCCATATTATATACTATAGATGAGACAGTTGTGTGTCAGTATCAGTATTATATACTATAGATGAGACAGTTGTGGGTCAGTATTATATACTATAGATGAGACAGTTGTGGGTCAGTATCAGTATTATATACTATAGATGAGACAGTTGTGTGTCAGTATTATATACTATAGATGAGACAGTGGTGTATCAGTATTATATACTATAGATGAGACAGTTGTGTATCAGTATTATATACTATAGATGAGACAGTTATGTGTCAATATCAGTATTATATACTATAGATGAGACAGTTGTGTGTCAGTAACAGTATTATATACTATAGATGAGACAGTTGTGTCAGTATCATATACTATAGATGAGACAGTTGTGTGTCAGTATCAGTATTATATACTATAGATGAGACAGTTGTGTGTCAGTATCAGTATTATATACTATAGATGAGACAGTTGTAGGTCAGTATTATATACTATAGATGAGACAGTTGTGGGTCAGTATCCATATTATATACTATAGATGAGACAGTTGTGTGTCAGTATCAGTATTATATACTATAGATGAGACAGTTGTAGGTCAGTATTATATACTATAGATGAGACAGTTGTGGGTCAGTATCCATATTATATACTATAGATGAGACAGTTGTGTGTCAGTATCAGTATTATATACTATAGATGAGACAGTTGTGGGTCAGTATCAGTATTATATACTATAGATGAGACAATTGTGGGTCAGTATTATATACTATAGATGAGACAGTTGTGGGTCAGTATTATATACTATAGATGAGACAGTTGTGGGTCAGTACCAGTATTATATACTATAGATGAGACAGTTATGTGTCAGTACCAGTATTATATACTATAGATGAGACAGTTATGTGTCAGTACCAGTATTATATACTATAGATGAGACAGTTGTGTGTCAGTATCAGTATTATATACTATAGATGAGACAGTGGTGTATCAGTATTATATACTATAGATGAGACAGTTGTGTGTCAGTATCAGTATTATATACTATAGATGAGACAGTTGTAGGTCAGTATTATATACTATAGATGAGACAGTTGTGGGTCAGTATCCATATTATATACTATAGATGAGACAGTTGTGTGTCAGTATCAGTATTATATACTATAGATGAGACAGTTGTGGGTCAGTATTATATACTATAGATGAGACAGTTGTGGGTCAGTATCAGTATTATATACTATAGATGAGACAGTTGTGTGTCAGTATTATATACTATAGATGAGACAGTGGTGTATCAGTATTATATACTATAGATGAGACAGTTGTGTATCAGTATTATATACTATAGATGAGACAGTTATGTGTCAATATCAGTATTATATACTATAGATGAGACAGTTGTGTGTCAGTAACAGTATTATATACTATAGATGAGACAGTTGTGTCAGTATCATATACTATAGATGAGACAGTTGTGTGTCAGTATCAGTATTATATACTATAGATGAGACAGTTGTGTGTCAGTATCAGTATTATATACTATAGATGAGACAGTTGTGTGTCAGTATCAGTATTATATACTATAGATGAGACAGTTATGTGTCAGTACCAGTATTATATACTATAGATGAGACAGTTGTGTGTCAGTATCAGTATTATATACTATAGATGAGACAGTGGTGTATCAGTATTATATACTATAGATGAGACAGTTGTGTATCAGTATTATATACTATAGATGAGACAGTTGTGTGTCAGTATCAGTATTATATACTATAGATGAGACAGTTGTAGGTCAGTATTATATACTATAGATGAGACAGTTGTGGGTCAGTATCCATATTATATACTATAGATGAGACAGTTGTGTGTCAGTATCAGTATTATATACTATAGATGAGACAGTTGTGGGTCAGTATTATATACTATAGATGAGACAGTTGTGGGTCAGTATCAGTATTATATACTATAGATGAGACAGTTGTGGGTCAGTATCAGTATTATATACTATAGATGAGACAGTTGTGGGTCAGTATTATATACTATATAAGAGACAGTTGTGGGTCAGTATTATATACTATAGATGAGACAGTTGTGGGTCAGTATCAGTATTATATACTATAGATGAGACAGTTGTGGGTCAGTATCAGTATTATATACTATAGATGAGACAGTTGTAGGTCAGTATTATATACTATATAAGAGACAGTTGTGGGTCACTATCAGTATTATATACTATAGATGAGACAGTTGTGTCAGTATCATATACTATAGATGAGACAGTTGTGTGTCAGTATCAGTATTATATACTATAGATGAGACAGTTATGTGTCAGTATCAGTATTATATACTATAGATGAGACAGTTGTGTGTCAGTATCAGTATTATATACTATAGATGAGACAGTTGTGTCAGTATCATATACTATAGATGAGACAGTTGTGTGTCAGTATCAGTATTATATACTATAGATGAGACAGTTATGTGTCAGTATCAGGATTATATACTATATAAGAGACAGTTGTGGGTCAGTATTATATACTATAGATGAGACAGTTGTGTGTCAGTATCAGTATCATATACTATAGATGAGACAGTTGTGTGTCAGTATCCGTATTATATACTATAGATGAGACAGTTATGTGTCAGTATCAGTATTATATACTATAGATGAGACAGTTGTGTGTCAGTGTCAGTATTATCTCCTCTATTATAAAAATGAGTTTTTGTCTGTCTGTCTGTCTAGACGTCTGTCTGGACATTCTTTATGCGCGACCAAACGACTGGACCGATTTTCACCAAATTTGGCACACAGGTACATCAGGTGCCCGGGAACGTTTTAGACCGGGTCTCAGCTCTCTAGGACGTACCGATCATGAGATATTCCCAAAAAATTACCCGCATTAGCCAATACAAGCCAGCAAGCCTTTCACTTAAATCCGAACTGCCATTTACACGGTCACATGTCCCTTATCAGCCAATAGAAGCTCGCAGTCCTACTCCAGGTTGCCATAACAACTGATCACAGGTTTTAGCAGTTCGCAGGTCCTTAAATATTCTGTCATATGACGGCACAACTACACTGCTACATGCATGGGGGGCAGGGGCCACTATTAAACACACGGGCACTGTGGAGGTCATTGTTATGGGGGAAACTGTTGATATCTTTCTTACGACACAAAGAAACATAAAATGAAATAGATGAAATATACCCGTGCGAAGCCGGGTCCTTCTGCTAGTATACTATACATGAGACAGTTGTGGGTCAGTATCAGTATTATATACTATAGATGAGACAGTTGTAGGTCAGTATTATATACTATAGATGAGACAGTTGTGGGTCAGTATTATATACTATAGATGAGACAGTTGTAGGTCAGTATTATATACTATAGATGAGACAGTTGTGTGTCAGTATTATATACTATAGATGAGACAGTTGTGGGTCAGTATCAGTATTATATACTATAGATGAGACAGTTGTGTGTCAGTATCCGTATTATATACTATAGATGAGACAGTTGTGTCAGTATCAGTATTATATACTATAGAAGAGACAGTTGTGTGTCAGTAGTATATACTATAGATGAGACAGTTATGTGTCAGTATCCGTATTATATACTATAGATGAGACAGTTGTGTCAGTATCAGTATTATATACTATAGAATAGACAGTTGTGTGTCAGTAGTATATACTATAGATGAGACAGTTGTGTGTCAGTATTATATACTATAGATGAGACAGTTGTGTGTCAGTATCAGTATTATATACTATAGATGAGACAGTTGTGTCAGTATCAGTATTATATACTATAGATGAGACAGTTGTGTCAGTATCAGTATTATATACTATAGATGAGACAGTTGTGTGTCAGTATCAGTATTATATACTATAGATGACACAGTTGTGGGTCAGTATCCGTATTATATACTATAAATGAGACAGTTGTGGGTCAGTATCAGTATTATATACTATAGATGAGACAGTTGTGGGTCAGTATTATATACTGTAGATGAAACAGTTGTGGGTCACTATTATATACTATAGATAAGACAGTTGTGGGTCAGTATCAGTATTATATACTATAGATGAGACAATTGTGGGTCAGTATTATATACTATAGATGAGACAGTTGTGGGTCAGTATCAGTATTATATACTATAGATGAGACAGTTGTGGGTCAGTATTATATACTATATAAGAGACAGTTGTGGGTCAGTATCAGTATTATATACTATGGATGAGACAGTTGTGGGTCACTATCAGTATTATATACTATAGATGAGACAGTTGTGTCAGTATCATATACTATAGATGAGACAGTTGTGTGTCAGTATCAGTATTATATACTATAGATGAGACAGTTATGTGTCAGTACCAGTATTATATACTATAGATGAGACAGTTATGTGTCAGTATCAGTATTATATACTATAGATGAGACAGTTGTGTGTCAGTATCAGTATTATATACTATAGATGAGACAGTTGTGTGTCAGTATCCGTATTATATACTATAGATGAGACAGTTATGTGTCAGTATCAGTATTATATACTATAGATGAGACAGTTGTGTGTCAGTATCAGTATTATATACTATAGATGAGACAGTTGTGTGTCAGTATCAGTATTATATACTATAGATGAGACAGTTGTGTCAGTATCAGTATTATATACTATAGATGAGACAGTTATGTGTCAGTATCAGTATTATATACTATAGATGAGACAGTTGTGTGTCAGTATCAGTATTATATACTATAGATGAGACAGTGGTGTATCAGTATTATATACTATAGACGAGACAGTTGTGTGTCAGTATCAGCATTATATACTATAGATGAGACAGTTGTGTGTCAGTATCCGTATTATATACTATAGATGAGACAGTTGTGTCAGTATCAGTATTATATACTATAGAAGAGACAGTTGTGTGTCAGTAGTATATACTATAGATGAGACAGTTGTGTGTCAGTATCAGTATTATATACTATATAAGAGACAGTTGTGGGTCAGTATCAGCATTATATACTATAGATAAGACAGTTGAGGGTCAGTATTACACTGCGTGCAGAATTATTAGGCAAATGAGTATTTTGACCACATCATCCTCTTTATGCATGTTGTCTTACTCCAAGCTGTATAGGCTCGAAAGCCTACTACCAATTAAGCATATTAGGTGATGTGCATCTCTGTAATGAGAAGGGGTGTGGTCTAATGACATCAACACGCTATATTAGGTGTGCATAATTATTAGGCAACTTCCTTTCCTTTGGCAAAATGGGTTAAAAGAAGGACTTGACAGGCTCAGAAAAGTCAAAAATAGTGAGATATCTTGCAGAGGGATGCAGCACTCTTAAAATTGCAAAGCTTCTGAAGCGTGATCATCGAACAATCAAGCGTTTCATTCAAAATAGTCAACAGGGTCGCAAGAAGCGTGTGGAAAAACCAAGGCGCAAAATAACTGCCCATGAACTGAGAAAAGTCAAGCGTGCAGCTGCCAAGATGCCACTTGCCACCAGTTTGGCCATATTTCAGAGCTGCAACATCACTGGAGTGCCCAAAAGCACAAGGTGTGCAATACTCAGAGACATGGCCAAGGTAAGAAAGGCTGAAAGACGACCACCACTGAACAAGACACACAAGCTGAAACGTCAAGACTGGGCCAAGAAATATCTCAAGACTGATTTTTCTAAGGTTTTATGGACTGATGAAATGAGAGTGAGTCTTGATGGGCCAGATGGATGGGCCCGTGGCTGGATTGGTAAAGGGCAGAGAGCTCCAGTCCGACACAGACGCCAGCAAGGTGGAGGTGGAGTACTGGTTTGGGCTGGTATCATCAA